>NW_007246537.1:86926-111791 GCF_000164805.1 Carlito syrichta
CGACCTGCTGGGCTCTGGCGATCCTTCCACCTCAGCCTTTCCAAGTAGCTGGAACTACAGGCACGCGCTACCATACCCGGCTAATTTTTTGATTTATTGTAGAGACGAGGTCTCGCCAAGTTGCCCAGGCGGGTCTTGAACCCGCGGGCTCAGGCAATCCACTCACCTCGGCCTCCCAAAGTGCTGGGATTACAGGTTGAGCCACCGAGCCTGGCCTGTACCCCATATCTTTAAAATAAAACACACACACACATACATACATACATAAATATCGAGTGTCAATCCCGGGCATTGAGTGCAGTCTAACTCCAAAACAGACAAGCCAACTGATGATGAAATTTGTATGTCTCCTGATACCTTCTTTGCACACTAAGGGTTTTGTGAAATGCTTTCTCACTATCAGAGGTCCTGGATGACTTCCTAGATGAAAAGAATGACAAATGAAGGCAAGGATTTTGGACCTTAAAGTCATAAGAGACTTTTACAGATGAGGAAGGCTGGCATCCAGCAAGGTGATCAATTGGTTCAAAGCTATATGGCAGGAGCAATGCCTTCGGGTCTCTTCCTACTGTGGGAGCTTTTCTGTCCTCTCAATAAATCCTGCTTTCTTAAAAATACACACTCTAGCTTGTTTCTTCTATGCAATTAGTGGGTCTTAACCAGGAACAGTGATGTGTGCCTATAGTTCCAGATGTTTGGGAAGCTGAGACAGGAGCGTTGCATGAGCCTAACAGCTTGAAGTGGTAGTGACCTATGATTGCATCTATGAATAACCACGTGCTCCAGCTTGGGCTACATAGCGAGACATGGTGAAAAAAAGAAAAGAAAAGAAAAAACAGAAAAAAAGAAAGAAGAAAGGACGGAAGGAGGGAAGGAAGAAAGGAAGTAGGAGGAAAAGGAAGAGTAGGGATGCAAAGGGAAGGAGGAAATACAGAAGGAAGGATGGCCGCCATTCTTCTTTATCGTTGTGTGAAAGAAAACAACTTTAAAATCAAAATGCATACAAGGGCATCCCATTTTTTAATGTTTTTCTCATATGATTACACACTGGTTTTTTTTGCCATCATCGGCCATTAGCATCTGCAGATTGGAAGCCTCGGTGACAGTCTGTCTGGTGGAAAAGTAAGACACATAAGCAGCTTTCTGCCCTACAGGCTTCTCTCTAAGTGACAAAGAGAAGAATGAAATCACGTGCAAAAGGGAAAGTAGCACATGACAACGGGAAACACAGAGAAAGAGGCCAAAAAATGAGAAAAGGAGAGATCAGAGTGTGAATGTCCCGAGCACAGTCAGCAGCACAAGGGCGGGGCTCTGTGACAAGTCTCTTCAATCTCAAGGCACACTTTTGGACTGTCTCCCGATTCGGTCCTCCCCTTTGTGGACTTTGAAAACACATAACATGGATTGAATGCACCCAGTAAGCAGCCTTTTAAACATGGCCTAAATCTCATCTTTTTCTAGCAGTTCGCTTAACTTACCTTGTCATCACTAGCCAAGGACAGAGCTGGTTTTTCAGTGGTAGCTATTGATAATTGCTTTACAACCTTCTCTGGCTAGTTCCATACTAATTTGCTTTTTTATTTCAAGTATTTGCCTTCACCCATAAGACCCAAGCTGAACTAATAAGCCCTTCGTTACCTTCGTGACACAGACTCCCCCACCATGGCAGCAATCATGTGACTCACCCACCCGTCTGCCTGCAGTTCATCACCTGATGTCAGTACCTGTGCTTACCTGCCCCTTCGTGACAATGTGGAGTAGCCCACCACCCAATCACTTAACAAACTTCCCCCATCAAAGGGAAGGATTAAAAGCAATCAACCTCTGGCAGCCAGAAGCCATTGCTTTGCCAGATTCTGGTGTGTCCATGTTACTCTCTTAGCTACCACAGTCCAGGTTTCTTAGCTTTGGACTCCTCCCCTTCACCTTGGGGAGGTAAATCTCTGTCTCTCTCTTTCTCTCTCTAATTTACTTTCTAAATAAACTATATTTTCCCATCTAATTTGTTAGATTGGAATTCTTTGCATCTTTCACATGGTACCAGATCTCACCAGACACCCCACGCTGGTGGGTGTGGTCTAACGTTTTGGAGAACCCATTGGGAGATAGATAGATGACAGATAGATAGATAGATAGATAGATAGATAGATAGATAGATAGATATAAACCTAACAGACTTTAAAGCAAAATGTGGTTTAAAACCCCAGAGAAGCAAACACGGTCCTGCTACATCCCAGCCCTTTTTCTGTGCTGCAGAAGAGAATTGACACATTTCCTTATGTGTCTCCATAAACTTCCAAATCAAGGTCTCTGAAAACAGCCAGCATGTCCATTCCTCTTCAGAGAAGATTCAGCATTATACTGTGGGTTTGGTATTAGATTGCTATTACAAATACCAATGTTTATCCATTAATTTTTACAAAGCATTTCCACTCAGCTTTTAGAGATAAGAAAATTCATTTTGCTCAATGTCACATGAGAATGAGAAGATGATGAATTTTGAAGTACTATGCCATCATTATTTTTTCCCAAATGCAAATCTTTAATCAAAAAATAATGAAATTTTACCCTGTATGTTTTCTTTTAGAGCCACTAAACTTAAATAGATATAGGAAACAAATTAAAGTAGTGCTCACCAAACCAAAGCGAATATTTAAATTTGATTTGTGACTGAATAATAACAATATTACCATGCGTCCCTGTCATTATGCACTCACAATGTCCTAGATACTTATCTACTTCTGCTATATACTATTATCCCTCCTTTTGCAGATGGGGCAAGCTGGCATCCAGCAAGGTGATCAATGTGTTCAACTCTACATGGCGGGAGCCATCCCTTCAGGGCCTCCCCTACTGTGGGAGCTTTTCTGTCCTCTCAATAAATCCTGCTTTCTAAAACAAAAAATTTATATATAGCAGAACCAACACTCAAAAGAGACCTCCTCACTATGTCATTAAGAATGTAAGATTAGGGACTCTACATCAAATATGGAGGACCTCAAGACATTATTATACATGTGAAAAATACGCTTTAAGATCTAATGTCAGTCTGCTTCTTCCCTCTAAAAAATGTGGATAAAAAGGAAAACAGAACACAGTAAGTCTCCTATCGTCTCGTCGAGATTCTTCTTGAATCATCGTTATTGCTTAGATTCTCTATGATGACCCTAAAATATATTTTCGCCAGTAACCCCAACCTTTTGTCCCCAACACCCACTACCACCAACACTGAATTCTGTCATAAAATTATGTCTTTTTTGTGTGAGAACTTATAAAGTTCTCCCCTTGCCTCCTCCCTGTGGAAGAACTGTCATTCTTGTGAGAACTTATCATCAAATTCTTCATTTTTTCTCACTTCTACACATTTGAAGAGTTTCCTCAAAACACTTTAGTCGTAGATTTCTATACACACACTTGCTGTCCCAGTAAGCACTTTCAATATGAATTGTGTTGAATTTGTGTTTGCTTTGCTCTTAGCATGTGGAGCTGTTACCATTCTTGCTTTACTCCTTTTTTAAAAGCCAAACACTCTTTTTAATGCTATGGTGATGAGATCATGCAGCTCATCACTTTTGGAAATAAAAATCACTTTTTAATCAGGGTGACAACAGAAAGAAATTCTTATTCATGAGCACTATGACAGGACAACCTTAAGAACATTAGTATTTAACTCTTCCTGTAAAATATGTGACGGAAAATTTATACGTGGTGACAGAGCTCTCTTAAAAAATCCTGCAACCCCCTCTGCCATCTTTTCTCATTTTGAACTCTAGAACAGAATTGGGTGTGAACCAGAGATTCCAATTCAACGCCAGTTTTGTAGGAGAATTGCACTTATAATAAACTTTCTTTCACTTACATATTATCTGTTCGTCAACATACCCATCCATGCATCCATTCATCCAACTCTTCATCTATTCATGGTGATAATAACTGGTCTGATCTTCCAACATAAAAGAATCAGGATTGTAATGAAGGAGCCCAACTTGATTATTTTCAAAATTGAAACCTTATAAAACCAGGATAGATTTTGCTCCATTCAGGATTACATTTTAAGGAGCCATAATATCATATCCTTGAAATCTCAGATTTTATAATATTATTTGTACATTGTCTTAAATAGAATGAAATTTTGCACTTATGTGTTTATTCCACTTCCATGATCAATAATCTCTAGTGTTTTCCTCATCACCTTTTATGTTTTTTACTAAGAAGACAGCATTGTGTACATCGATACATTTGTTCACATATTTGACACAAGTGAATAAATGGAATCTTTCAACAATTCCCGCCGGGTGCCAAATACCATCCTAAACATTGGGGATAAGATGATTTGCCGACCCTGCCCTCAAGAACATTTGAGCTTGTGACAGACAAGCCAACTGATGATTAAATTTGTATGTGTCTCCTGATATCCTCTTTGCAATCGAAGGCTTTGTGTAATGCTTTCTCACTATCAGAGACCATGGATGACTTCCTAAATAAAAGGAGTAACAAATAAAGGCAATGACTTTGGACCTTGAAGTCATAGAGACACAGGCTTAAATCTTGGCTAATGAAATATCTAGTCTTTTTTTTGAGTTGGAGTCTCACTCTGTCACCCAGACTGGAGTGCAGTGTCCGTTCCCGGCCACCGCAGCCTCGACCTGCTGGGCTCCGGCGATCCTTCTGCCTCAACCTTACAAGTAGCCGGAAATACAGGCAGACGCTACCACGCCCGGCTGATTTTTGATTTATTGTAGAGATGAGGTCTCAAACCCGCAGGCTCAGGCAATCCACTCACCTCATCCTCCCAAAGGCGCAGGATTACAGGCTGAGCCACTGAGCCTGGCTGAAATATCTAGTCTTAAAAACTCTATGAACTTTCTTTCTCATCTGTGAGCAGGTCTTAATACCATCAGTTTAAAGAGAATATTGTGAAGTGAAGAAGAAATGATTGTAACAAATTTATTAATTCAACAAATCTTACAGAACTCCTAAATATGCCAAGCACTGCAGTGAACAAAGACTCGTCCTTTAACTCTAAGAGGAAAGAAAGACAATGAACAAATAAGCAAATAGATATATCAAATTATGTTGAGCAACTAAAAGTGCTATGAGGAAAATATTGATGGTTAAGAGCCGGAGAGTAAAGGGTGCAATTTTAGGTGTGGTGGTCAGGAAATCTCAGTGATAATGTGACATACAGACATCAGAGGTTCTAGGATTAAGTCATTCAAGATCTGTGAAGTAGTGAACTGTTTAGTGTGCTAAAGGAAGAGTAAAGATTCCAGTGCAGCCAAAAATAGTGAGTGGAAAGAGGAAAAAAATCAGAGATATAGGCAAGGGCGCAGCACGTACGGCCTTGCAGGGCACACTTTGAGTTCTATCCTAGCGTTACTGGAAGTTATTGGTGTGTGTTGACTATGGGAGTGACGCAAATCTGACTCAGATCTCTATGGCTGTTGCAAGGATGAAACCTCTGGGAATTGGAAGCAAAGGGAAACATGAGCAGTTAGGAAGCTATCGTGTTTAGGCTAAGCAAGAGATGATCGTGTTTTGTACAAATGCCAGATGATGCGAAATGGACCGCTCAAAGGACCCTTGAAGATGGTACTAACAAGATTCAGTGATATGTTAGATGTGGTTTGTGAACAGCAGTGTGTTGATAAATGCCAAATCTCAGAATGAAAGGGCCTGTTATGTAGCATTTTCCAGTTCTACTAGTATGCTTACTCCCCACATGGTGGCTATTAAATTGCCAGTGAGATGTCATGGAACTCAAAGCTGTGGAGAAATTTGCATCATCCACTCTCGTGAGCCAGCGCGAACAGGCTCAGCACATCACTTGCGGCAGGTAGCCTCAAAGATGGTTCCCAGGGACCCCCACCTCTTGGATCTATGGCAACGTGTGATCATTTGCACTTGAGTATGAGTAAAATGTGGCAAGAGTGATGAGATGTCACTCTGAGATTAGATGGCCAAAAGATTGAGGCTTCCATCTTGGGCACGGACTCTCACTCTCCTGGCTCTCATTTGACACATGCTGTGCCATTTTTATTGGGTCTTTTTTTATGGGGAAGTAAGAGCGCCCATAGAGAGGCTCAAATGACAAGGTGAGGATCTGGGACCCTCTGTCTAACAGTCTGTGAGAAACAGAAAACTACTAAAGACAACGTGAGTAAACCTGGAAACAATCTCTCAGTCCCAGTGAGTCTGGAGACAACTGCAACCCTGGATGACAGCGTGATGTCAACTTCACGAGAGACAATAAGCTGGAAGATCAGAACTCAGTTGCACCCTGATGTCTGATCCCAGAAAGCCTGAGACAATATTTGCTGCTTTAAGCTATTAAATTTGGGGTAATTCGATCTGGAGCAATTCATAAGTAATATCCAATGTTTGTTAGGGAAATATGATTCCAATTCTTGGTTCCTGAGCATGTGGGTACATATTGCTGCCATTTTGTGAGTCAGGAAACACTGATGGCAAATCAAGATTGAGATAGAAATAAAAGGTAGGAGCTATGGCAAACCTGAAACATGAGCTAAACATCCCAGGAGCAATGTTAGGTATAGTTCTCCCTATGAACCTGAAGTCATGGAAAACCTCATAGATAAAGGTATAAATCTGGGGGCCATCAGGTGGCCTTTAGCTGTACAGAGTTCATTGATATCATCTAAAAAGTGAATATGGATGGAGGAGCCATCATCAGAAGACAAGCCAGTGAGGGAGAAGAACCAAAAAGAATGTAACTTGCTAGCACAGTGGATAAATTGTTGTTGTTTGTTTGTTTTAAAGAATATGATAAATTCTGACATAACTTGAGTACTAAGATTTCGCCATCGTTGAGGTTATTAGTGCCTCTGACTGGAATGTGCTCAGGGCAGTGATGGAAACTGCCATGCAAGAAGGATTTGGAGGCAAGCAAATGGAGGTAATAAATACTGACTGATTTTTTTTTTTTTTTTTTTTTTTTTTAGATAATGTTGGCATAAAGATGTGAGCAGAGAAATGAAGCAGTAGTGATAGGGACAGTGCTTGCATTTCAATAGGAGGAATAAAAAGAAAGTATAGACACGCTTGAGAGTAGGAAAGATTTAGCTGAAGGTGATGAAGATGTTATTTTATTTTGCTTAGTGAAACAAGAAACAAAGGTCAGTAGCTAAAAAAAAGAAAGGGTGGTTGTAGTGGAAATTTGAGGAGTTGAGTGTAGTGTAAAATAGTCTTTCAGAAATTTGGCAGTGTTTTAGAAGAGATATACCTCAGTCTTTTGGACAATCTGAGAGCCTACTTGAGTTATTTCATTAAATATTTTACCCAAGAGCAATCAGCAATTTTTGGTTTTATTTTTGTTTCACTGGACATGATTCATTGGCCCGATGAAGGTACAAAATAGGTAGGGAGTGAGTTTAACCAAATATATTTTTTTCTAGGTGAATATAATAAAAGAAAAGGCAATTAACTTGTAGGGATAGAGAATTATTTGAAGCACTGGCAAGGGATACCTTCCCTGCAAGGCCAGTAGCAAAGGCAATGCCCTATGGAAAATGAATAGTCTTCTCTCTTAGTGGTAGTGGTATCCTCAGAGTCAATTAGACTCATGCTGAGCAGGAAAGCTGAACAGGTCGAAGAAACAGGAGTATTGTTCATGATGGACCCCTAAGCTCTAGCAGGCAACATAGAGAAGTGTAAGGGAATTGCCAAAGAGGCATGGTGGACCCAGTTAGGCGTGTATGTCTCTGTGGGATGACATAGCAGCATATCTCCTATGTTTCTGAGATAGCACATAGGAAGAGCATGAAAGGACTGATCCTGATGATAAGTGTGTGCTGGGTTGGGGAGGAGCATTGTGGGGGGAGAATCAGCCCAGTAGCTGAAAATGAGAAAGGGTTTTCAGCTAAGTTTTGCCTCTGGCTAGGGATGGTTTCTGGAGATGGGAGGTGGGAAGATGAGGTCCTATAGAGGAATGGAGAGCTCCGAGGAACCCTTCAAACTTGCTGTGAGATACATTGGGGTCCAATATTATAGCAAGCCCCTCACAGTGAAATAAGGGCCTCAAAAATAAGATCAATACGAAAGGTATGTAGGGATACATGCACTCATCTTTGAAAGAATCCTGTTTGATTCCTGATGTGGGTAGAAGACAAAAAAGACTCAGCCTATTTTTTATTTTAATTTGAGTGAGGAAGATTCTGAGGCAGTGCCCTTTAGCAAGCAATGTTTGTGAGATATTAAGAAGGCATGAGACGCCCTCAGAATGCCTTTTCTTCACATTTGGTTTTCATTGAAGTCAAACAAACAAGCAAAAAAAAAAAAAAGAAAAGAACCTTTTGGAAATCTTAACAAATGTCTGTAAGCTCATTAATATTCTTTTAATCCTCCATTTTCAGCAGTTTAATTTATTTGATGTTTCCAATTTACATAGAGACAACATTCTTAATTGATTTAATCCCATCTTCTGTCTTTGTAGCAAGGCTATTGCTATCTATTGATCTTTATTAATAGATGCAGACTTCAGATTTCAACTTTGCTAGCCAAAAAGTCTCCTTTTGAGTGGTCTTTCCATTTGCACCAAATCTTAATGATTTTTCTCTCTGTTCTCTCTGTGCTGGCAGCCTAACCTAAATTCATTAATTTATTACTTTATGTAATCGAAATGTTGATTGAGTACTTATTATGCCTTGAGCAAATTACTGGATTTATTTGTTGGGACAGAATAATAATACACAAATAATAGCAAGGTCAAGGCTATTCCCCCATATCAAATGGTGCAGGCAGATACCTCTGAAGAAAAAATATTTAGGCTGAGACCTAAAGAAAGAAACAATCCTTTACAGAATTGGAGACTGTAAAGATTTCCAAGACATGGGAGTAACATGTGAATAGCTTTGCTTGTCTAGAGCTTGGTGGAGTATGGGAAGTGTAAAATTCAGACTATTGCAGAAGTTGGCAGAGGCTTTTGCATGTGGAACCTTAAAACCTGGGATGAGGAGTGTGGATATTATTCAAAGTGGAATGGAAAGAAGTGGAAAGGTTTCAGACAGAAAAATTACAGAGTTTATGTATATTTGACAAAGAATACTTGGAATGAAAATTTGTCTATCAAATAGTCATGGCCACATGGACATAGCAAAAGAGACTTGGAGTCAGGTAGATTTGGTTAGGAGCCTCAGTACCAATCATTGCCCTTTACAATGTATTTAAGTGATTTTTGACTTTGAATATATTATCTGTAGAACAAGAATCATAACTTGTGGTGTTGCTTGAATGATTTTGGGGATTGTAAAGAACCGTACAAGATGCTGACGCAACTCAGCATGTTAATTTTCTTCAATTTGCTGTAAATTTCATAATTTATAGTAGGTAATTCTAGCTTTGTAAGGAGCATGTGAATAATGAATACATAGGGTATTCTATTTTATTAAGGGAAGAGAGCAAAACATTTTGCATTTTGAGCCTTTTTTTCCATTTTGTTGAGAAACAAATTACATAGTATAATATTCACTCTGTATAGGTGAACAGTGCAGTTGAGAAAACATATAATCATTTGACTTCTACCATAACCAAAATGTAAAACAGCCTCATTACACTAAAACAATTTCTTCATGTTCCTTTTTATTAAATTATTTTCCTCCACCAGAGATTAGGACCCTGGTGATATGACTTGTTTTACCTTTTCTAAACTATTATATGCATGAAATTATGTAATATTCAGTCTTTTGTTTCTAACTTTTTACTTATCACAGTGCTTTTGATTTAATTTCCATTGATTCAGGTATCAGTAGTGAATTCATTTTGTATTGCTGAGAATATTTCATTGTGTGAATATACCACAATTCCATTCACCAGTTGACGGACATTACTTTTTGTTTAGGCTATTTTTGGCTATGTTGAATAAAGTTGCTATAAACATCTCTGCATAGGTCTTTATGGAGACATGTGTTTTAATTTCTCTTTGGTAAATATCCATGAATGGATTCACTTAGTCTTAAGATTATTCAATGTTTGACCTTATAAGAAACTCTCAAACTTATTTGGCCTCCACACTAGCAATGCATGGAAGTTCCAGTTGCTCTGCATATTTACCAGCACTTGATGCTGTCATTTTTTTTCTTATAATGGATCTATTTGGTTTTTAATGGTATATCATCGATCCTTTAAAGAGCAAAGCATTACATTTTGTTGTAAAGATATTTACAGCATCTTCTCATTTGCTGTAAGTCAACTCAATTTGTGACCCTACCAAATTTAATTGCTATTTGTGTCAAAGCAGCTATTATTCTTCCTTTCTAGTATTTTAAATTTCATTCATTCAATAAATATTTACTCAGTACCTACTCAGAGTTCTTAAGGAGTTCTGGCAACAAAATGTGACAAGTGCTTAAAAAAGTTAATGGTTTTATGAAAATATAGCAGTTATAAAAAAGAGATTTGTGTAATTTAGCCTAAGACAAGTCTTAAAAGATGATAAGGAGTCTTCCAGTTATGTAGAAAGATAATAGCATTCCAGTCAAAGGGGTAGCATAAAAATGTCCAAAGACATTAGCTTTTTTAAGCTAAAGGCAAAATTGAGGAGTAGAGATTTTGATACCTGGTGACTTGATCCTTTTTGCATGAAATGTGGATATAGTTGGGCATCCACTAAGAATGGAAATAATCCTTGTAGAAAGTCCTCCATATATATAGATGCCCTTCTTCATATTACAAAAGACTTTCTTCATTATAGTTTCATTATTTTCTCAATGGCAGCAATCACCAGCAGAAAGAATCTGGCATGATTCAACCTCTTCCTACTTGCCAAAATTTAATATCTGATGCACTTTAATCACAGTAAGGACAGAATCTCAATCCCCAAAAACCAGACAAATACATTTTCTGATACCATCTGGATGATTTCCTCACCATCTATACTCAGACTTATTAAACTCACTCCAGGTTAGCTTGACAATTATAGTCAATGCTGATCAATTTTCTGTTTGGCAATATGCAAAAGACATTTCAAGATCTATTTTAGATATGCAATTTAATATAATGTGTTAATTATGTATACTATGTTCTTTAATTATGTTTGTAAGCCTTATCTTTGAAACAGGAATAGAGGAAAGTTATCATTGTAAGAGAAAGATCACTTGATTCAGAGTCAGAAGAAAATTGAGTTAGAATCCTAATTGTCCTGGCCTACTGATAATTTAAAATTGAGAAAGCTACTAAATCACCTGGTGTGCCATCTACAAAAGGGCAGAACAGATGCTTAACTCAAAGGCTTTGCTATGCATGCTAAGTGGGCTTGGTGATCTAATCAGCACACAGCTACAGGTAATTATCAGTCAAATCTGAGAGTAGACATATGGAATTCAAATCTTTCATCTCCCACAGTGTCCTAAAATGTAATAGAAGAAAATATCAATTGAAATGAGATATAAGCAGAAATCAAAATCAATGCAATCCATTTATCTCATGGCACGTTGGGTATCTGCATTGACAGGCATACGCTGAATTTAATAATGGCTTTCGATTCAATTCACTTTAATTATTGAATTAAATTAAATGGAATGTACTCGTAGAGAAAATGGTAGCACGGGAAACCTCTCTAAACTCTTCCTTGAAAGCAACTGAGTAAACAAAATAAACAAATGTGGAAAATTCCCATTAGGGTTGATATTTTATCCATCAGGCTGGACTGCAGCCAGAAGTCACCTCCAAATCCCAGTGGCTTGCAGCAACAAATGCTTCAGTTTCCATGCATATTAGATATTGGCTGTCGTTTAGGGTGACTCTTGTTCCATATCATTATTACTTGAAAATCCAGACTCACAACTCGGGATATAAGAGGAAAAGGGGAAAGAGAAAAATCTTATTATGACTCCTAAAACTGCTTGGAAATGGTACTGAGAAATTTACTAAACGAATGATACCTTTATTTTCATTTCATTGGACAAATCAAGTAAGGTATTTAATCAGAAAATAGCATCCTGAACAACCATGGCCCTGGAGAAAATGAGACTGTTTGGGGGGAATGGTGAGTATACAAAATGAATACTCTAACATATATACAGAGCCTCAAAAGTCAAAATTTTATCTTTCTAAATGTGGTAGAGATGGATCCAAATCAAAAGACGATTCTAAGATCCTAAGATACAACTACTGGCACTGAAAGAGTATTAAATTGCGATGAAAAATGAAATGTGAAAAATGAAAAACTCATATCCTGAAGAGTGTTTCCTATGTTATCTCATTCAATTTCTGTAGCTTGAGGTCTTACATGTAAGTAGTTCATCCATCTTGAGTTGAATTTTGTATATGGTGAGAAGGGGTCCAGCTTCATTCTTCTGCATATGGTTAGCCAGTTTATGGAACACCATTTGCTAAATAATGTGTCCTCTCCACAGAGACTGTTTCTGTCAGCTTTGTCTAAGATGAGATGATTGTATGCCAGCAGTTTTATTTCTGAATTCTCGATTCTGTTTCATTGGTCTATGTGTCTATTTTTGTAGCAGTATCATGCTGTGTTGGTTACTATTGCTTTGTAGTAAAGTTTGAAATCTGGTAATATGATGCCTCCAGCTTTGTTCTTTCGCTTAGAATTGCTTTTGCTATTTGGGGTTTTTTTCCACATGAATTTAAGTAATTTTTTCCCTAGATCTGTGGAAAATGATGCTGGTAATTTAATAGAGATAGTGTTGAATCTGTAGCTTGCTTTAGGTACTATAAACACCTTGATGATATTTGCTCTTCTGATCCATGAACATGAACTATTTTTCCATTTGTTTGTGTCATCTTTGATTTCTTTTAGTGTTTTATGGTTCTTATCGTACGGCTCTTTCTTTGGTTAGATGTATTCAAAAATATTTTATTTGTGTGTATGTGTCTATTGTAAATGCAGTTGTGGCCTCAGCTGGCTTGTTGCTGATATATAGGTACCCTAAGCAATGAATTCATGACCAAGACTTCAAAAGTAAAAGCAGAAAAAGATAAAAAATTTACAAGTGAGGCCTAATAAAACTGAAGAGCAACAAAAGAAACCATTCACCAAGGTAACAGACAACCTATAGAATGGGAGAAAATATTTGCAAACTATGTATATGACAAGGGTCTAATATCCAGGATCAACAAAAGACTCCAATGAATCAATAGGAGGAAAACTAATAACTCTATTAAAAAGTAGAAAAGGACAGGAACAGACATTTTTTAAGGGAGGACATACAAGTAGCCAAGAAACACATCAAAAAAATGTCCAACATCACGACTCATCAGAGAAATGCAAATCAAAGCAACAAGATGCCATTTCATACCAGTAAAGATAACTTTTATCAAAAAGTCAAAAAACAACAGATGCTGGCAAGGGTGTGGAGAAAAGGGACTGCTTCTACACTGTTGGTAGGAATGTGAACTAGTTAAACCTATGGAAAGCAGTTAGGAGATTTCTCAAAGAGTTAAAAATAGATTTACTTCTTGACCCAACAAACCCATGTCTGGGTATGTGCCCAAACAAGCACAAATTACTCTGCCAAAGAGACCCGCAAGCACATGTTTATTGCAGCACTAACCATAATAGCAAAAATATGGAACTAACCTAGGTGCCCATCAATGGTGGAATGGATGAGAAAAATGTGGTATATATACACCATGGAATACTACACAGCCATGAAAAAGAATAAAATCATGTCTTTGGCAGTGACATGGATGCAGCTAGAGACTATCCTTCTTAGAGAATTATCACAGAAGCAGAAAACTGAATACTATATGTTCTCCCTGATACGCAGGAGCTAAACACTGTATGCACATGGGCACAAGGATGGAAACAACATCACTGAGACAATCTTAAAGTGTGGAGGTAGGGAATTGGAGTAAGAGCTGAAAACTACCTGCTGGGTACCACCACCAGGTTGACGGGCTCAGTAGAAGCCCAAGTCACACTATCATGCAATATTTCTATGTAACAAATCTGTATCACCCCTAAAATTTTTGCTGTTGTTGTTTAAAGATAACAGAAAAAAACAACTCAGTACTGCTAATTACTAATTTGGAAGGGCAAGTACAGAGTAAGACAAGGAGTTTAGGCGATAGCAATATCATTTCACTTGGAATGGAAGACTCGTTTTTTGAACAAGCAGTTGCTTTCTAGGATTTCCTTATTAAATGGGCAAAATGTATGGATCTTAATGAGGAACACTGCTATTCTAGTGGGCCAATATCAGGGAGTGAGGGCAGAGCATGGAAGAGACAAGAATTCTTTGGTGTTTAGAGACGTGTTCACCGCCGGCAAAGGACAATAGTGCAGGGAAATTATCTCATCGTTACTCAACAGAAAACTGATTGGCTAATGGGTTTTCCATAAAACCAAAGAGAAATACAGAAACAAAGTTCCTCTGGACAACAGCTCATGATTCCATACCAATCTTCATCTTCTAAACTAATAATGTCGATTGAACTTATCTAGGCCTTCACATTAAATTCATAACAAAGGAGGCTCTCCATGCCCAGGAAAATAGGAAGGGTATCCAAGAAAAACTCAAACAGTGTTTTGAGACAAACGGTAAGTTTTGTTATGTCTGGACAATGGTAGTTTGAGTGAATAAAACAAAAGCATGGTTCTTATGAAGGAATGTTATAACACAACAGAAGAAAAAATAAGTATAGCACACAAGAGACGGATGAAAAGGATTCATGGAAATTAACTCCGTAAATCAGGATAACAGTTTACACAAAAACTGCTTTCATGTGCATCAAAGAAACATGATCTTGCTGATTAATGAGATGGTGCAACAAATTAAGACAAATTTGAAGCCAGCTGAGTTAAAAAAAAGTTAAGAAAATAATATTAGTGAGTAATTACCAATTACATGAAAAAAAGCATAATTGACATGACCAAAAATTTTAATTAGAAATGCGGAGAGGAAACGGCTTGTAAGGCCAATTTCTGGAACTTATGTCATGTGCAACCCAACAGACAGAGGTTACGTCATGATGTCTTTACTGGGGCATAAGCAAACTTGGCCCAATATTTGGACTCAGCAGACTATGTGATTCTAGGAATAGTTGTTATAATGGACTGATATACTTAAAAGAATCTCTAACCTGTAAGGTTAGAATCTATAATCTAGCACCAATCTATAACCAGGCAAATGTTTTCAAAGTTACTTTCAGGAAAAGTTAATATTTTGCAATATGCAATTCAATTAAAAAGAAAAACAAACCAATGAACTGAATCAAATAAAAAGTTCAAAGATTCTGCAATATTCTTCTAATATAAGCTTGTCCCTGCGAAAGGCATTAAAATTATCAGATGCTTTGTATATAAAGTGTTAACTTTGCCCTGTGAATAACTTCCAATAACCTATTATGACTCAGAAGACATTGAATCTGAAGAATGTTAAAAATACTCTTACATCTCTGAATATACTTTAAATCTAAGAAAGACTTGGAACACATTCATGTAATATGAATGCAATTTCAAAAAGTGGTTTGTTACTATGGGAGTTTTTTAAATGAATATATAATTGCAAAATAAATATCTACTATTAAAAATCATTTAGTAACTCTTTTTTTTCCTAAGTGCATTAAATGTAGTAGAGTTTTGTTATTGTTGTTGTTACTTACTTCATGAGGCATGAATTGCAACACTAGAACTGGGAAGCAAATGTCAATATATATAGATTCTTGAGAAAAAAAGACCATGAACCATGAATCTGAGTTCTGACCAGTCTAATATCGACCCTCATGCCAGGCTCATGTATCTCACTGTATATGCAACTTTATTCTACTTGGATATCTAACAGACATTGCAAACTAAACATATCAATGCCCAACAAATTGCCCGTTTTTAAAACCTGCCCACCCACAGATAATAACAATTTCATTCCTCGGTTGCTTAGATCCAATCTTTGGAATTATTCCTGACTTCTTGCTGTCTCTCACGCTTTATGTCTAATGAACAAGAAACTTCTATCTACTCTGCCTTAAAAAAAGATTCAGAGTCCTAAACTTTACAACACTTCCATGGCTACCCCCAGAAGCAATCCATGGTTATTTCTCCTCTAGGTGATTGTAATGGTCCTTTACCAGGTGTCTTGCTAGTCACTTTGTACCCTTTCTCTCAGTTCTCTATATGATGGCCAGAGAGATCCTATAAAAAATAAGCCAGACCACCCTCTTCCTCTGCTCGAAACTGCCCAAGTTCTCTTCCTCTCACTGAAAGCAGAAGCTAAAGAGCTTCAAATGGCATGCACCACTCTGCATGCTCTGGCCCCAGTTCTTACTGCCCCTCTGTCTTGGCTGCCCGTTGCTTTCCCTCATGCTCCTGACCCTCCAGCCTGCTGGCATCCTTCATATCATCCAGCATGTCCAGCACTACGCACCGAGAATAGGGGATTCAACCCTGTTCATCTCTGGAATATTGCACTCACGCATGTTGCTGACTCTCCTTTGCTTCCTGAAGACGTTTGTCCAAAGGTCAAAAACTGTTTACTTGTTTCTATTGTACTTGTCAATATCTATTCTACTGAATTTCATATTTATTTAATTGCTGTCATTGACAATTAAAATGTAAATGCCAAGAGAACAGATAATTTCACCGCTTTTTATGTCTGCTGTATTCTCAAAGCGTAAAAAATTGCCTTACACATAATGATGCTCAATGAAGTTGAGTTCATTAAGTAAATAAATACTTTAGGGCAAAACAAAGCCAATATTTAGACACACAGTGCCTCAAAAACATACACCCCATGTTCTTATCTTTAAACACACACACACATAAAACTAAACACAGCTTATATTCAGCATTCACTTCAAATTCATCCAACGGGAAATCTCAGGGTGAAGGCAAATGAACAAGATAGAAAATAATAGTGGGAAATGAATTATGCTAACATTAAAAGACCTACTATCTTCAGGAATGTGCAATATAAATACTAAGCATAAATTAAACATCATAAGAGACATAGTGCAACAGAAATATTAATGAACTAAAATAATATTTGTAAATTACTCAAACACATGCAGAAAGATGGCAAAGTTAGCAGAGAAATGCATGCTTCATAAATATCTCATCTTAGAAAAGGATGGGAGTTAGGTACGTAAAAGTCCTTATTTTGATAATAAAGTCTAAGCATCGACAAAAAATTATATTATGTTATTGTCATAAGTTAAGCCCCAAACAATAAATCACTACAAAATTATGAGCACTGTAGGATTTTAAGTTAAGGAGAAACAATGGTGTATGCATGTGTATGAAGGGGGTAATTCAAGTTTATGTAGTTAGACAGATAAAAGTTAAAAGTAAAGCAATGAACAATGACATAGAAAGTCATAATAAACTCCAAATTAATATCAGAATTGTAGCCCGAAGCCTTAAATTAGTATAACTAACAAACTACAATAATTTTAAAAAAAGAATTTACAAGACTTCATAACAATTCTAAATCTACATAACAGCAAGAAAATTCAAGAAGACTAATTTAATAAAAGGGGCATTAGTAAATTTTAAAATAATTCTTCAATAATTTGATAGACTGGGGAACTCCATAACAAATTTTGAAATAAATATTCTTTAAGCGTTTTATTTAATAAATGATTACAACAAAACCAGAACGAACACAAAATGAAATCCAAGAAAGATAAACAAAAACTGAAAAACACACAAAACAAATGACAATTAACCATTTCAAAACTTTTTTTTCTAAAAAAAAAATTATATATATATATATGAAAGTGAGAACAGTTGACAAAAAAAACCTTTAGAAATTTTCTCAGAGGAAAGTTCCTCACTCTCATGTATTTACTAATAATCTCAAAATCAATAGTAAGGTAACATAAAGTAGAAATAAGTCAAAAGAAATTATGAAAATAATTTATGAAAGATAAAAAATGAAGTTAAATTGGAAGACAAATATTTCAAAGGACGGAGAAATCAAAAGCTGTTTCTTTGAAATGGCCTATTAATAGATGATTTTCTGGCTAGTCTATTTAGGAATCAATAAGGAAGAAAGAATCCTATAGTGTAAATGAGAGAAGAGAATCAACAACATATTCCGAGAAAAATTAAAATACTTATAAGAGACTTCGGAGTCCTGGCAGAAGGGAGAACATCCTTGAGCAGTGAGAGCTGCTTCCTCCTCACCCAAGCTTGAGGGAAGCTCTAGAAGGGGAGGGATAAATATTGTGAGAAACTCGTGACCGCAAGAGAAAACACAGTCTGGAGTGAGGGGAAGCCTTGATTTTGACACCTCCCATTCGCTCTTGGCTCCAGGTGGAGCATCACCTGCCCAGGTGCCTCTGAGAGGGAAACCATAGCACCTGCTCAGCCAGCCAAAGGAAGTCCCTCTGCAGCAGCGAGGAGCCCTGGCCATGTACTTCTTCTTGTTTCTCTGTCCTTATGGCTGGGCGTCAGGGATGCCCGTCAAGAAAGGCTAGTATCAGTGAGGCAGTGTGTCCTGGTGACGGGCCAGCAAATCCCATTGGCTTATTTGGTCTGTGTCAACGAGGGCTCTCAGAAACTGGGCATGCCTCTTTCTTACTTTGCCAGGAACATATTGCTGGCTAGCAAACACCACTGAAATTCCAGAGAGACAGGAATTCATGGGGAAAGTCATCTAACCCTTTTATGACATAAAGAGGAAAAACTAAACAACTGTTAGAAAGCCTAATTCAATTAGGATGGCCAATATAGAATATAATAAACATAATACAAATACTAAAGTCGGTATGTGAAAATATTGGTACTGTGAAACAGGAATGGGCAGATATACAGAGGAAACAAGTACACTTACAAATATACGTGTATATTTATAAGGGGTTCATTAGGCAGAATTGACAGCAGAATGGATCGAGATGGAGAATAAATATGAAAATCAGATAAACCAGTTATTTAAGAAGACATCAAGGAGGGATATATAGGTTGCTTTTTAAAGCTAAGATATAGAAGAAATATAAGAATCAATGGAAACATTGATAGAACAGGAAAGTAAATAATTAGATATATAAATATATATAACCAAAAATAGAGAGATAATATTATGGACTGAATGCATGTGTCCTTCCCCAATTGGCATGTTGAAGCTCTAATCCCGCTGCAGATGAGTTTGGAGGCGGAGTCTCTAGGGAAGTAAATAAGGTTTAATGAGATCATAAGGAAAAGACCCTGATTTGATAAGATTTGTGTCTTTATAAGAAGAGACAGGAGAAAGTTAACCTTCTGCTTCTCTCTTTCCCTTCCTCCCTTTCTCTCCCTCCTACCCTCCCTCCATCCGTCTCTCTTTGTCCTCTTTCCTCCCTCTTGCCCTCTCTTTTTTCTCTCTCCCTCTCTGCCACGCGAGAACAAAGCAAGAAGGTGGCTGCCTCCAAGCCAGGAAAGAAGTCTCACTGGAAGTCACCCATACCACCTTCATATGTAACTTCTAGCCTCCAGAACAGTCAGGAAATACGTGTCTTCTGTTGAAGCCACCCAGTCTATGTTACTTTGTATGACAGCCTAAGCTGACTAATACAGAGAAATCTAAATATTGGAACTAATTTTAATTTTTAATTAAAACAAATTATGAAATACCTTAGTTTGAAGTAGATCATAGGATGTCAAATATAATGATAGGAAGAAAAATATGCCCAGGCATGTTAAGCGAAACTTAGGAAGGGTTCTAAATACAAAGAGAAAGTTCTAAAACTTGCCAGGAAGAGAACAGAATAGCAATAAAGTTTTTGTAAGCAGATTTTTTATTTTTATTTTTTTTTGAGTTGGAGTCTCACTCTGTCTTCCAAGCTGGAGTGCAGCAGCACTCTCACGGCTATCGCAGCCTCGACCTGCTGGGCTCAGGCGTTCAAAGTAGCTGGAATTACCGGCATGCACCACCATGCCCAGCTAATTTTTGGATTTATTGTGGAGATGAGGTCACATCAAGTTGCCCAGCCTGGTCTCGAACCCCTGGGCTCAGTTTGTAAGTGGATTTCATCAGACATCTCATCAGCAATATTGGGTATAGGAAAAAGATGTAATACTGTCTTCAGAGTTAATATAGCTTTGAACCTGGAATTGTCTATCCAGCTAGAAAATCATTTAAATGAGAAGACACCATAAATCAATCTTCTGGAATTCAGCACCTTCAATTTTTCCTAATATACTATGAAAATGCTTTGGAGACACTTTTCCAGTAAAATGAAAATAAAGTCAAAATGGTATTGTAAGAAAGTTAAAAAGAAGAAATAAATTAGAAAAATTTACTATTTAGAAGAATCAGGCAAACATACGTTAATAACAATACATCGGAAGCACAGCAGGCAGCAGACATTAACCAAAATACTAAGGGGATGGAGCGTGTGAGAGAAGGTAGAGGAGAAGAACCCGTCAACTGTATGGTGTGTTTAGGGTGGAAATATAAGCGCTGATAAACACAGCAAGTCATCAAAGAGAGAGAGAAAAAAAGAGCAAACACTGGAAAATAAAGTAAAATATATAGCTTTCAAATAATCAGAATCGATTTTCTTTCTGTCTAATGAAAGACGAGAAGGAAAAGGAAAATTCCTGAAAATTCAATACAATATACAACACACATAAAGGCAGGAATGAATTCTGATGTCAAGAGCAACTGCAATAAATATGAATTTAATTTTTTACTCAAAAGACAGTCACTATCATATGGTTTAAGAAAAACAAAATCCAACATGCTGTGCAAAAAAAAGACACATGTTTTAAAAGGAATAGAGAAAATTTCAACAGAAAAGATAACTCAGCAAATATAAAGGAATTTGAATATTTTACAAGAGAGAATACAATGAAATCATTATCCCAAAGGGATTGATAAATATACATTATTAAAATAGCCCATATGTGCCTAAGAGCACACCTTCATAAAATGATAATTGACAGACTATTTTGTAAAATAAACTATTTGAATATAGAATATAAAAATAAAGATTTTAAGATAACCACCTCAAAAAAGAAAAGAGTCGATAATTGTATGGAAAATGATATAGAATTATGTAGAAGTCTGAATAGCAAGTTGGAAGAGAGTAAATCGAAAACTATAATTAATATGCGATAAACATTGAATATAGATTTTTCTTGAGAACGTGCTAAACATACTTTTAAAAAGGACTACATTCAAGGACAGAAAAAAGACTATATTCTATATTCTAAGACAGTGTCAATAATTTGAGACTACGTTTTCTGACTGTAACGTAAAAGTATAAATTAGAAACAAGTGGATTGTTAAGTAATCCTCATGCCTGAAAACTAAAATGTATACCAAAAGCAGGGCTCATATTAAAGGAAAAAATACAATGAAACCTCTTTGTTATGCATATATTGAGCCACAGCTAACTCATATACAGGAGTATATACATATTTTAATTATGAAATGATTTCATCAAAAAACAAGAAAGTTTGAAAATAAATGAACTAAGTAATTTGGTGGAACCTGCTAGTTTTCCAGCTAAATGTGTTCTGACCTCTTCCTGCAGCAACAGAGTGGTAGTCTGAGCATGTCCGCTCACCAGGACTATAATTCCTGGTTCCTCTGGCAGAACTGAGCCACAAAATGTGAGTGATAAAGACATGAACCATCAAATGTTCTATTGTGATTCTTTGTTTTCATTTTACTCCTCATCACTATTTATTTTATGCCTTATTCCCATTTTCTGTTAAACTCACGCTAATTGTGTTTTTGAACCCACGACTCTACCCAAACTGCCTTTGTCGGGATCGCCTTGATATTGAAAAACCAATGTTCAGTTTTCGTCTACATTTTACTTGAGCAGCTAGGTTAATAACTTCCTTCTCTTGGATACTGATTCCTAATTTGCATTCCATCTTTTGTCCCTAGCTACTG
Source organism: Carlito syrichta (assembly GCF_000164805.1). Classification (NCBI taxonomy): domain Eukaryota; kingdom Metazoa; phylum Chordata; class Mammalia; order Primates; family Tarsiidae; genus Carlito; species Carlito syrichta. The sequence goes on from NW_007246537.1 coordinate 108,727, forward strand.
GCCAGCTTGGTGAGCTGTAGGTTTTTAAACTTGGGGACCTTCGAAAGTGTTTTATAAAGTGCATCCCAGAACTCTTCATCTGGCAGAAGTTGTGAAGGGTGGCCCCGTCGGGGTTCAGCACGTATGAGTGCAGACAGATCTGACTTCCAGAACAATTTCAAGCTATGAGAATAGAGAAATCTCTAGGGGCATAAAGTGTGAAATATGTGGCGAAGCTGCACATGCTTAAAGATGGTTAAAATGTAATGCAGAACTGGGCTCTGCAGTAGTGGCTGGAGTAACAGGGGAAACAAAGCGGATTGCAATGCAGACAAAAGATGTCTAACCGACCTTACAAGCTGAACAAGACCAAGACACACTCTCAGCTTCCACAAGTCTGTTTCACCACCGTCAGCCCTGTCTCGTTAATGACAATCCAGTTCTTCCAGCTAATTAGGTGGCTGGTCTAGTCAATATCTCTGAGCACTGTTTTTCTGACACTGCATCTCCAGCGGGAAATCCCTTGGCTTTTCCTTCAGAGTCTGCCAGAGTTTTCCACGTGTAACTGCCCTTTGCAGGCTGAGACTTCCTCACCTCGCCCTGGAGGGCTCCCTGCTGCTGCACTGGCCTCATGGCTCCTTTCTTACCCTTTCAGTCCATTCATGACATAATATCCGGAGTGCTCTTTGAAAACATAGGCAGTCAGGCCAAGTCAGTCCTGCTAAGTCCCCTGCAGTGACTTCTCTTCTCTCTCGGTAAACGTCAACATCCTGGCAGGGGCCCGAAGACTCAGGTACTCCAGGATTTCCCTGTCCCATTTTCTCTCACACATGATCTCGCCTTCCTCTCCCTCCCTCCCTTCCTTCCTTCCTCTATTCCTCTCACTCTTGTCTCCCACTTAAAACTGTAAACGTCTCCTTGTTTTACGTTTTTTGAAACAGCCCTCTGCTTATGAGATTCTTTGCCTAGATACCTACACCTTTCAGAGTTTTGCTCGTATTTGTGTTTTAGTGAGTTCTGTCTCTAGCGCTCTCTCTAAGTGATGCTACATTTTCTCATCCAGTTGAACATATTCTTATTCTGCATGGCACTGACCCTTCTGATTGACACAGTAAGGTAATAATTTAATATGCTTGTTGTTTACTATGTGTCTCTTTAAAAGAACATAAGCTCTGTTAGGGTGGGATTCTGTCCATTGTGCTCACTGATGTTACATGTGCTGTAATATTTAACTGATACATATAATGTCTAAAATAGTACCTGCCACATAATAGGTGCTCAATAAGTGTGGAATGAATAAGCAAGTGATAAGATGTATAGCATTTAGAAAATTAAGTCAGGACAGTTGGTTATAATATGGATAGTTGATAGGAAAAAAACAAAACAGAGAATCGTACTCCAACCTCATACCACTCCAAAAAGCTAATCTTCATTGCATTAAAGATGAATATACAGAACAAAACTTTAAGAGATTTGAAGAGGATAAAGAAAATGATCTTTATTATATCAGGGTATATAGGATTTTTTAAATAAGACAAAAATTGCATTAACATAGAAATGGGACTATATAAAAATAGATTCCACTAGAATTAAGAACTTTATTAAGAATTATGGAAAAATTAAAATACAAACCCAAAATAGGGAAAGTATTTGCCACAAATGCTCCCTGAAGCAGGATTAGTATTCTGAATATGAAAAAAATTCTTACAAATCTATAAAAAAAGAAAAAATCAGTTTAATATAAAAGGTGCCATGCTATAAATAGGAGTTTCACAGGAGAAGATACAGGAAAGCCTAAGTGCCTATAAAGAGGTTCAAGCTGACTAGTTTGGGGAGTAAAAATCAGAATCACAAATAAATACCATTTTGAATACCAGCCTTGCCCATTAGTGACTAAATATGTAAAACAAAACGTTATCTCATAACAATTGTTAATGAGGATATGGATTAAGAGGGAAGTCTCATGCAATGTTAATGACCTTTAAAAATACCCAGGTAGCATCATTACGTGAAAATGTGAGCATCAGAGTTATCAGTACTCTGTAGATAATTTCTTTTTTTTTTGAGTTGGAGTCTCACTCCGTCGCCCAGACTGGAGTGCAGTGGCCACTCCCGGCCACCGCAGCCTCAACATGCTGGGCTCTGGCGATCCTTCTGCCTCAGCCTTCTAAGTAGCTGGAACTACAGGCACGTGCCACCATACCTGGCTAATTTTTTGATTTATTGTAGAGATGAGGTCTCACCAAGTTGCCCAGGCGGGTCTCCAGCCCGTGGGCTCAGGCCGTCCACTCACCTCAGCCTCCCAAGGTGCGGGATGACAGGCTGAGCCACCGAGCCCGGCTGATAATTTTTATTCTTAAAAATATCATGAAAAGCAAAACAACAATTATAGAACTGTATGGATTCAAAATACCACAAATTTGTATTTGATTAGTATACACTTAGTAGTTCATTGATTTTAAAAATGTTAATTGCAATAAAATATGCATAACATAAAATTTACTATCCCAGCCATTTTTAACTGTACGGTTCTTTATTAGATTAGGTTTGAAGGGCACAGAAGAGTTAATTTTTGTGTAGATTTAGTTCATTTGCTATAAAAGATTAATTGTTCTGTGAGAGAAATAAATCTTATTTAATACTTATAAAGTAAAACTATACAGAACATTTTATTTTGTACTTAGACAATCAGTTTAAACAGCAGCTTAATATGTGATGAAATTCACAGATTTCCAAAGAAAGCGCTTTGAAATTTGATGCATTATCTAAAGAAAATCAGCGCAGGAACTAAAAGGAACTTGATTACTTCGATTTACTTCTCAGTTAATCTAATATGCAATCAGAGTGAAGGTATCAATATACGCACAACAGTTCGAAAATCAGAACCCTTTTGAAGACCTCTGACGTCGCGTCAGAAATCAAACTTGCAGTTGTAGGATACTGGGAGAAAATCATCATTAGAACAACAAATACCCACGTTTTCGTGATGCGCCTCGGCCGGCACCGTCAATCCACACCTTGGAGTCCCTCCCGTGCGCCTGAGGCGTAATGCTCCTCTCGCGGAGGACCCGAGGGGCGCCGCCGCC
>NW_007246537.1:112254-134950 GCF_000164805.1 Carlito syrichta
CCCCACGGCCCCTCCTCCGTCCCGGCGCCCGGCACCCAGGAGAGAGCGAAGAGGTGACCCTGCCAGAGAGACCCCAGGAGGGACCGGCCACAAGCGGGCAGGTTGTTTTTTAATTTTCGGTTTTTTTGAATTTTTACAAAATTCTTTCGCTGTTTGTTGGTTCCTCTATTTTAAAAATATTCTTCCTTTGTGCATGGATGTGTATGTGAGGGGTTGATCTGCATCCTCCCCCCAGTTTTTTTTTCTTTCCTTTTTAGGTAGGTTTCTTCTTTTATTTGCTGTTTTCTGTTTATGTGTATCTGTGAATGACTGAGTATTCGTCTTTCAATTTTGTTGTTGTTGGTGTGCTTTCGCTCTTTTGTTCTTCTGGGTTTTTTATTTTCATTTTCATTTTTTATGCTTTAAGGTGTGTGAGGGTTCGACCTGAATTCCATTCCCCTCTCCTCCCCAGTCTTTCTGTTTTTCTTCTTTATTCACTTTATGCTAGGCATGTGTGTGTGTGTTTAGTTTTCTTGGTTTTTTTTCCCCCCTGTTGTTTGCTTTGTTTCACTTTGTTGTTATTCCTGTTTGTTTTGGGGTGTGTGTGTCTCTCTCTCTCTCTCTCTCTCTCTCTCTCTCTCTCTCTCTCTGTGTGTGTGTGTGTGTGTGTATGTGTGTGTTCAAATGCTTTTTGCATGGGTTTCTGCTTTGCATCATCATTTAGAGAGGTGGTGAGGAGTGGGTTACCACAATAAGTGAACACGGTAATTTGAAAGTAGTTTCTGAGTCCTAGTGCCCCATCCCCTACTTTATTCAAATTTCAAAAACTACAAGAGACAGCAAAGCTTCCCATCCACCATCCTACTTCAAAATAGAACAAGTACAGAGCCCCGATCAAGGAAGAATAGAGGACTGGGCAAACAACAGAAGGGAAAGAATCGATCAGTGACACTGAATAACAGAACTAAAAAGCAAAACAAGAGACCTGCCACAAGTGAGGAAAAACCAAAGGAAGACCTCAGGCAATTTCAAGTGTACCAAAGACAAACCTCCTGAAAAATCAGACGTTGGTGCCCAAACAATAGAAGTCACCAATGACTGGTCCCAGAATTCAACAGAGATTAGGGAATGGATAGAAAGAGTGAATAAGACTCCAGAAATACAAGATGCAACACTGAAAAACTTGTAACAGAGATTTTGGCAATAAAAAATTTCATCCTGGAAATAAATAACAAGATGACAAGCATGGAAAGCAGAATTAACATAGCTGAAGAAAGGATTTCAGAACTTGACCAAAACAAGGAATTAACTTAATCTGTAAAATACATAGAAAGAAAACTCAGAAAGAAAGAACAAAATCTGCAAGAGATGTGTGATTATACCTATGCCTGATTGGTATCCCAGATGAAAGGGAAATGGGGAATAACTTGGAGCAAGGATTTCAGAGATAATCTAAGAAAACGTTCCCCATCTCATCAGAGGTGTGACCAGCCAAGCACAGGAGATACAGAGAACCCCTCCAAGACATCAAATGAGAAGACCAACTCCTAGATACATAGTAATTCACCCACGCAAAGTAGGCACAAAATAAAAAATCCTAAAGGCAGCAAGAGAGAAAGGTCAGACTACCTACCAGGGAAAACTAATCAGCATAGCAGCAGACTTATCAGCAGAAACACTATAAGCAAGAAGGGACTGGAGCCCTATATGCAAAGTCCTCAAGATAAACAATTTCAACCAAGAATTTCCTATCCAGTCAAGCTCAGCTTCATCAGTGATGGAGAATTAAAAACCTCCCCAGACATCCAATCCCTAACAGATTATGCAGCTTACAGACCAGCTCTGCGGGAGACACTTAAAAAGGTATTAAGCACAGAAGAAAGAAAAAAAGAATGATCACACACTTTCTAAGAGAAGAGCAGAGCACAGAATCAACAGAGAATACAGTGCAACAAGAAACTTGAAAACATGCACAAACATTAACCCCAAAGCCAAAAGAAAAACAAGCAAATAAAGAAAAAACTTTATAAGAACTTCATGACAATGATAAACATTCATATTTCAAATCAGCTTGAATGTGAATGGACTAAATGCACCACTGAAAGACACAGAAAGGCAAACTGGATAAGAAATCATGACCCAATTATTTGCTGCATCCAGGAGACTCATCTCACTATAAGGGATGCACACAAACTCAAAGTTAAAGGATGGAAAATGAATTTCCAGGCAAGTGGATCACAAAACAAGGCAGGAGTCATGATGTTAATATCAGACAAAACAACCTTTAAGCCATCAAAAATTTAAAAAGATACAAAATGGCACTGCATAATGATAAAACATTCAATCCATCAACAAAAAATATCCATTCTAAACACAATGCACCCAACAGAGAAGCACCAGCATTTATAAAGCAACTGCTGAGTAAACTTAAAAAAAGATATTCACTCTAACACTATTATAGCCGGAGACTTGAATTCCCTACTAACAACCCTAGATAGATCATCAAGGCAAAAAATTAACAAGGAGATCCAGAACCTAAACTTGACATTTCACCAAATGGACTTAATAGATACCTACAGATTATTCCACCCAACAACCACAGAATACACATTCTGCTCATCACCACATGGAGTGCACACACAGATTAATTACATCCTTGGCCATAAATTAAGCATAAACAAATTTCATAAGGTTGAAATCTTGCTATGCAGACTCTCAGACTACAGTGGTATAAAAATAAATATCAACACCAACAATACTTCCCCAAAGCCCACAAAGACATGGACACTAAACAGCAAGATGTTGAACAACTCCCGGGTCAACACTGAAATCAAAGCAGAAATTAAGAAATTCCTGGAAACAAAAGAAAATAAAGAAACATCTTACCAAAACCTCTGGGATTGCATGAAAACAGTACTAAGAGGGGAATTTATATCTCCATGAGCAGATATCAAGAAAATGGAAAAATCACAAGTGGAGAGCCTAACAAATCACCTAAGGAGCTGGAAAGAGAAGACCACCAGAACCCCAACTTTAGCAGAAGAATCCAAATCACCAAAATAAGAGCCCAAATACGGGACATAGAAGACAAAAATATCATAGAAAACATCAACAAAACAAAACCCTGGTTCTTTGAAAGAATTAACAAGATTGATGGACCCCTAGTCAGAATGACCAAGAAAAAGAGAAAAAAAAAAAAACCAAATGAGCACAATCAGAAATACAAAAGATACAATCACAACTGACCCCAAAGAAATACAAAAGATTACCAGAGATAACGATGTACACCTATGTGGAAACAAACTTGATAACCTAAATGAAATAGAGAACTTTCTGACATCACGCAACTTCCCCAGGTAAAACAAGAAGGCATTGAGACATGAAATAGACCAATAATAACCCAAGATATTGATTCTGTCATACGAAAACTACCTACAAAAAAAAAAAAGCCCTGATTGGATGGCTTTCAAGCAGAATCTACAAAACGTACAAGGAGGAACTGATACCAGTCCTTTTGAAAGTATTCCAGACAATTGAGAAAAATGGAATTCTCCTCAAATCATTTTATGAAGCTAACATCACACTGATACCCACACCAGGTAAAGATCCAACAACAAAAAAAGGGAACTTCAGGCCAATATCCCTTATGAACATAGATGCAAAAATCTCCAATAAAATTCTAGTAAATCAAATCCAAAAGCACACCTCAAAAATCATCCACCGTGACCAAGTAGGCTTCATCTCCAGGATGCAAGGTGGTTTAACATTTGCAAGACCATAAATGTAATTAAATACATCAACATATGTAAAAACAAAAACCACATGATTATATCTTTAAATGCTTTTTCAAAAGCCTTTTAATAAAATCCAGCATCCCTTCTTGATAAAAACTCTCAAACACCTAGGTACAGAAGGAACATTCCTCAAACTAGTAAGTGCCATCTATGATAAACCCACAGCCAGCATATTGTTAAATGAACAGAAACTGGAAATATTTCCCTAAAAACTGGAACAAGACAAGGTTGCCCAGTCTCACACCTCTTGTTCAGCATTGTGTTGAAAGTCCTAGCTCAGGGAATTAGACAAGAGAAGGAAATCTGGGGTATCCAAATAGGAAAAGAGCAAGTCAAGTCATCCCTCTTGACTGATGATGTAATTCTATACCTTGAAAATCCAAGAGAATCTGTCAAAAGCCTGCTTGCACTGTTAAAGGAATTTGGCAAAGTCTCAGGGTACAAAATAAATGTGCAAAGGACAGTTGCATTTCTCTACACCAACAACAAGCAGGCAGAGACCCAAATAAAAAGCACAATCCCATTCACAATAGCCACCAAAAGAAATGAAATACCTCAGCATCTTCCTAACTAGAGAAGTGAAAGACCTTTACAATGAGAACTACAAATCACTGCTCAGAGAAATCCAAGAAGACACAAACAAATGGAAAAATGTTCCATGCTCATGGATAGGAAGAACTAACATTGTTAAGATGTCTATCCTACCAAAGGCAATCTACAGATTCCACTCAATACCCATTAAGTTACCAACATCATTCTTCTCAGACCTAGAAATGACAATACAGAAATTCATATGGAAACACAAACAACCACGAATAGCTAAAACAATCCTTAGCAAAAGAAACAAAGCAGGGGGTATCACACTTCCAGACTTCCAACTTTACTATAAGGCTACGGTTATCAAAACAGCCTGGTACTGGTACAAGAACAGGCACATAGACCAATGGACCAGGATAGAGATTCTGGAAGCAAAGCCTCAATTCCTTAACCAATTCATCTTTGACAAAGGCTCCAACAACCACCACTGGGGAGAGGAGAACCTAGTCAGTAAATGGTGCTGGGGAAACATGCAGAAGATTGAAACAGGACCCTACCTATCACCATACACAAAAATTAGCTCTAAATGGATCAAAGACCTGAATGTGAAACCTCAAACTGTAAGAATCTTAGAAAATGCAGAAGACACCCTTATGGAAATTGGAACTGGGAATCAATTTGTTTTTGTAACGCCATTCTTACTGGGGTTAGGTGGTATATCAATGTGGCTTTGATGTACATTTCTCTGATGATGAGTGAGAATGCCCATCATTAATAAAACAAACAGCAGATGCTGGCTAGGATGCAGAGAAAAAGGAACACTTCTACACTGCTAGTGGGAATGCAAACTAGTACAACCTCTTTGGAAGACAGTGTGGCAATTTCTGAAAGAACTAGAAATTGACCTTCCAGGTGACCCAGCAATTCCCCTATTGGGAATATTCCCAGAGGAACTCAAATCATTCTACAAAAGATACCTGCACACGTATGTTTATTGCAGCTCTACTCACAATAGCAAAACATGGAACCAACTATGTTGCCCATCAAAGTGGGACTGGATTAAAAAATGTGATACATATACACAATGGAATATTATGCAGCCATAAAAAAGGACAAACATATGGACTTTGCAGCAATTTGGGTGGATTTGGAGTCGGTCATACTCAACGATCTATCATAGAAACAAAGAACAGGGTACCATATGTTCTCACTCATAAGCGGACCTTGAACAATTATAATACTATAAGAAAGAAATTGTCAGTAAGGGGAAACTACTGAAAGAGGAGGGGGTGGGATTGGCAGTAAGGGAAACTCCTAGGGGAGGGAGGGGCATACCTTATCAACAAGGGTGCCTGCAAAATCAACATTTGTATACCCAACCCTGAATGGTACCCATCTTTACAATAAAAAATAATCATAATAAGTCAAAGAAAAGGTAGAAAAAATATACAAAACTAGAAGGTAATGTTAAAATGACTACTGATACAAGCAAATAAAAGTATTCAAAAGACACTTATTATACAGATTTATGTAAATTCATTTAGAATCTTTATAAAAAGAACTACTGTATGAAAAATAGAAGCCATTTACATTAAGTAAAGGTGAAAATTCCAGAAGACATAGACCCATAAATACACTGGAAAAAATAAAATAATTAAACCGCAAGATGCCTTGATAATTTTTATAAGCTTTAGAAGAAGGTAATTATTTATTTAGTATTTAAAAGTTCCCAAACATACAGAAAAGTTATCTTCATATTATTTTTCTGAAGCTTATAAAACTAGGTATTACAACTTTACAAAGGTTTGGGGAAAACATCACACTAATTTATTTGCTAATATGCACCAATTCTAAATAAACTAAGAAAATAAAAATAAAACCCATTAATATATACTGTATAATACTTTATTTTTACCGTACCTTTCTTATGTTTGGATGCACATATGCCATTGAATTACAGTTGCCTACAGCATTCAGTACAGTAATATACCTTGCAGGTTTGTAGCCTAGAAGGAAGGGGTTATACCACATAGTCTAGGTGTGATGTTTGCACAACAATGTAATCATCTAATGACACAATTGTCAAAACAGATTCTCATCATTAAGTGCTACATGACTGTAATACTCTGACAAGGCAATATTTATTCTGGAACAAATAAATAGTTCACTACGATCACTTCTTTTAACAGTATTCATGGTTTCTTTAGGCCAAAACAGGAAAGAGTAAACATATGATTGTCTTAAGACACACTGATAAAAGTGTAATAATAGTCAATATCCAATGCTTTTTTGATAAGATTTTTCTAGCATTATTGAGGTATAATTGTTAAATAAAAACCATATACACACATACATGTATATGTGGTATAAAATGTGACATTTTGATGTGTTTATACATTGTAAAATAATAACCATAGTCAGGCTAAATAATATATCTCACATAATTTCTTGTTTTGGGTGAGAACACTTAAGATTTATTCTTAAGCCGGGCTCGGTGGCTCAGCCTGTAATCCCGCGCCTTTGGGAGGCTGAGGTGAGTGGATTGCCTGAGCCCGCGGGTTCGAGACCCGCCTGGGCAGCGAGACCTCATCTCTACAATAAATCAAAAAATCAGCTGGGCGTGGTAGCATGCGCCTGTAATTCCGGCTACTTGGAAGGCTGAGGCGGAAGGATCGCCGGAGCCCAGCAGGCGAGGCTGCAGTGGCCGGGAGCGGCCACTTCACTCCAGTCTGGGTGACAGAGTGAGACTCCAACTCAAAAAAAAAAAAAAAAAAGATTTATTCTTAGTGAATTTCAAGCATAAAATAAAATATTAATTAGAGTTACCTTGTAGTACATTAGATTTTCAGAACTTACTCATCTGCATAACTGAAACTTTGTACTCTCTGACCAGGATAACCTTATCTCCCTCACCTCTCAGTCTCTGTAATCCATCATTCTACTCACAGCATCTGAGTTTGACTTTTTTAGATTCCACAAACAACTGAGTTCATGAAGCATTTCTTTCTGTGTCTGGTTTATTTCATTTAGTATAATGTTCTCTAAGTTCCTCCATGTTGTCAAAAATAACCGATTTTTCCTCTGTTTCTGTGATGTGTGTATACCCTCCCTCCCTGCCCCTCCTGCCCCCCCCCACACACACACTGCATTCTTTCTTTTTAGCAATTAATTCATTGACAGGCATTTAGATTATTTTCACATCTTAGATATCTTGAATAATGCTGGAAAAAACATGGAGTTTGGATATTATTTTGAGACCCTAATTTACTTCCTTTGGATATATACGAAAATTGTTGCTGAATTGTATGGTACTTCTATTTTTAATATGTTGAGAAACCTCCATCCTGTTTTCCATAATGGTTGTATGAATTTACATTCCCATCCGTAGTAACAAGTGTTCCCTTTTCTCTGCATTCTCGCCAATATTTGTTATCTTTTGTCTTTTTTAATAATAGCTATTCTAATAGTGTGAAGTGATATTCCATTGTGGTTTTGACTTGCATTGTTGACAATTTGAGTTGTTGGGACCTTTTTTTATATACGTGTTGACCATTTATATATTTTATTTTAAACAATGTGTATTCAGGTCTTCTATAATTGGAATGTTTGTGTTTTCCCCAAATTCATAGGTTGAAATCCTAACCCAGAAGCCTATGGTAAGAGACAAGCCTATGGGGGAAATCATTAGATTATGAGGACATATTTCTATAGCGTGCGACTACTGCCCCACAGATCTGCCTTCCATGACAACTATGTAAGGATACAGCTAGAAAACACTCTCCATTAAAAACAAAAAGAAACAGCTGACCCTCCCCAGATCCACAGATGCAGAATCTGCCAATTGCCTTAATCTTGAATTTGCCAGCCATCAAAACTGCAAGAAATAGTTTTCTCTATTTTAAAAACCACTCAGTGTGTATATTTTGTTGCAGCAGCACTACAGACAAAGACAAAATTCTTTGCCTATTTTTTGAAAAATTAGATTATTTGTTTTTTGGTTTTTTTTTTTTTTACTATTGAGTTACCTGAGCTTCTTATATATTTTGGAGATTAAACCTTTATCAGATGTATGATTCACATTTTTCCCCATTCTGCAGGTTGCTTTTTCATTCTGTTGGTTCTTTGCTGTATAGAATCTTCTTAGTCTGAAACAGTTTCATTTGTATACTTTTATTTTTGATGTCTTTCTTAGAGGGTCATATAAAACATTTCCCAAGCAAATGTCAATAAGCTGTTTCTCTATATTTTCTTCTAGTAGGTCTCTGGTCTTACATTTAAATATTTGATCCACTTTGAACTGATGTTTGTATATAGAGTGAGCTAAAGGTCTGATTTTATTCTTCTGCATGTGGATATTCAATTTTTCCAGCACCATTTATTAAAAAACTGATATTCCCCTTTGTGTGTTCTTGGAAGCTACGTCAGCAGAATTATTACTGAAAAAAAACATAACTATAAACAATTATATATCAGCAATTTAAAAAGTAGAAGAAATGAATATATTCTTAGGAATGTAGGTGCTATCAAGACTAAATAATGAAGAAATAGAAAACTTGACAGACTAATAATAAGTAAGTGTGTTGAATTAGTAATCAGAAACTTTCCAACAACAATAGTAAAATTCAGGACCAGATGTTTTCACATCTGGTGTATTGTACCACACATTTGAAAACAAATTAATGTCAATTCTCCTATTCTTCCAAAAAACTGAAGAGGAGAAAACATTTCCAAACTCATTTTACAAGGCCAGCATTTCCCCAATTTCAAAGCTAGACATGGACACTATAAGAAGAAAATTGCAGGCCGATACTCTTATGAACATAGATGCAAAAATCCTTAGCAAAATAACAGCAAACTCAATTCAACAGCACATAAAAAGGATAATACACCATGACAAAGTGGGATTTATCCCTGAGTTTTATGGATCACTTAATGTATACAAATCAATAAATGCAATGCACCACATTAACATAACAAATCATATGATCATCTCAAGAGAAGCAATACAAGCATTTGACAAAATACAACATTTTTTGCTAAAACTTTCCAACAAATTAGATATAATAAAGGTCATATATTACTAACCCACAGCTAACATACTCAACAGTAAAAGTTGAGATTGGTTCCTCTAAGACTGTAAACAAGATGCCTACTTTTGTTTTCTCTATTTAACATAGTAATGAAATTCCTAGCCAAAGCAATTAGGCAAGAAAAAGAAATAGAGGTCATTTGCATTGAAAAAAAAGTAGCAAAATATTCTGTTCCTAAATGACATAATCTTATACAGTTGGGTCTCCATATTGGCAGGTCCCACATCCTAGATTCAACCAAATGTGGATTAAAAATATTTAGGAAAAAAACAATAAAAAGAACAAGGCAACAATAAAACTAATACAAATAAAAACAATACAATATAACTATACATCACTTACATTGTATTAGGCATTAAAAGTAATCTAAAGATGACTTAAAGTATGTGAGAGGATATGTAAAGGTTATATGCAAGTATTACACCATTTTATATAAAGAACTTTAGCATTCGTAGATTTTGGTATTCATGGGGTAGAACTTGAACTTAATTCTCTACAGATAATAGAGATGACTATAAATAGAAACCCTGATATCCTCTATCAAAAACTGTTAGCATAAACCATCTTAGTTAAGTTGCAGGATATAAAATCAATATAAGTGCCCTCTTGATAAAGCTTCATATGTGATTTTTTAAATAGTTATTTTTAAAATAATAAGAATTATAACTAAAGGTTAAAAAAAATACAAAAGTGCTAACCAATCCACTTAAATAAGAAAAGATAAGCTAAAAATAATATAAGCAAATAAGATGCAATATTATTTGAACAAAGAATACTGAAACATACAAAAATGCAAATGGATAACATAAAAAAGTACATTAGCAAGAAAGTCAGTTTAAAAGCAAAAGTACACAAATAATTCAATTTTCTTTATATCCTTTATAACTAGTAGACAAAAAATAACGCACCTCTTATCAACAGGGTGCCTGAATGAAACGTATTTGTATGCCTAACCCTTAACTGTACCCCACAAAACCATAATAAAAAATATTGATTAAAAGAATAAATAAAAAAATAATGTTATAAATATATAATTTTCCATAACAACCAAATATAAAGTATTTGCTTTAAAAATTTTAAAAACATATAAGACTAAGTGAGACTTATTTTTATATGATTTTTTCTCTGAAGGCAAGCCCTGGAACATTCCACTAAGTATCCTTATCTGGCGCTGCTAGAGAAGCTATAAATGAAGCACTGGAATTCTGGAAGACGAGAATAACACTAAGGAAAACCATCTTAAATTTATATATAACTTGATCTCAAGTCCATATGTGATCCATGAACTGTGAGCATGCATGGGGAAGACAACAGTCAGTTAACTGAGAGATAGAAAGTAAAAACTCTCTGTGGGATACCAAGTCTACTATTTGGGTGATGGGTTCAATAGAAACCAAAATAATAACAAATATACACATGTACCCCCTGATTCTAAAAGAAAGTTTTGAAAAAGAAAGCAATTCCTGAAACAAACCAAGAAATACACACAGAACGTTCACCTGTTATTGAGCAATTGGAAACAAAATCTATAAATGTAATCTCACCAAGTTAGAGTGGAAATGTCCCAAAGATCCTTTTGCAATTCAAAAAGGCTGTTCTTAATAAGTATAGAAAATGTTTCATACTTGAAAATTTTGCCCAAGACAAAGGGGAAAACTTAAATATATGTTTGCTAACAATATATGAAACCAAGAGTCCAAAGGTTCAAATTTTTCAGCCAGTAATTTTTCGTTCAATTTAAACAAAAGTCAATATGGTATACAGAGTGCAATAGCAAAAAGCAGAGGCTTTATAATAAATAACTATAGTGTTCAGCATAAAATAAAAATTAATATACATGAGAAAACATGTAGAAATATAAACTATAGTTAAGAGACTTAAAAAAGTTAGTCAACAGAAATGGATTCACAGTTCACACAGATGTTGAAATTATCAGACATTCATTTTGAAGAACCTTTCATAAGTATGCTGAATAACATTTAAAAACATGGCATAATGAATGCACAGATGGTAAATAGCAGCATGGTCATGCAAATTATAAAGCAAGATCAATTTTGAATTCTAAAATTAAAAAGTAAATATCTGAGATAAAGATTTAACAGCCCACGGTAGCAGAATAAACATTCAAAGAACTTAAAAATGTGACAAATGATATTATGCAATTTGTATCACAGAAAGAAATAAGATGGAAAAAAATGAAGTAACACAACCACAGTTACCTGTACAACAATATGATGTAGTCTAGCATATCTGTAAACAAAGCTCCAAAATGAGGGGAGCAAGGTAGAGATTGGAACAGAAAATATACTTGAAAAAAACAGCCAAAATTGTAAAATTTTGTGAGTTAAACAATATACACACAAAAGAATTCCAGCAACCTCTGAGAAGGATAAACCCAAAGAAGACTAATCTTAGATACATAAGAGCAAAATGCTGACAGAGACAAGATAATGTTTTCTAAAAAGCACATTATATATAAGAGAACAATTGAAAAATGTATGACTGATTTCTTACCAGAAACAATGAAGGCCTGAAGATAATGGTAGAACATGTTTTGTTTTATTACTATTATTATTATTATTATTGTTATTATTGTTATTATTATTATTAGGAACAGGGTCTCGGTATGTTGCACAGGCTAGTTTCAAACTCTGGGGCTCAAGCTATCTTCCTGCCTCGTCCCACCAAAGTGCTGGAAATACAGGTGTGAGCTACTACACCTGGCCAGAAGAGCGTTTTTAAAATGCATCGGGTGAGAAAGAATTCGCTCTTCAGTGAAAACATTCTTCAAAAACAAATGTCACTTTCAATCCTAAATAAAGACTTTTTCAGATAAACAAAAGCAAAAGTGTACCTTTAGCCTGAAGAAAACTGACACTAAATGGAAACTTGAATCAACCACTGTAGATTAAAAAAGAAAACATCAGAAATTTTTGGTTATGGCTAACCTAAACAAACACACACAAGAAAACAAAACTAGAGCTCTACAAGTTGCACTAGCAAATCATATCAATATTAAAATTCAGGACCTTTCAGAAAATTGAAGTAGAGAAAACACTCTCCAATTCGTTTTATGAGATCAACATAATGTGATGCAAAAACTTGATCAAGACATTATGAAAAACAATTATAGACCAATATTTCTTTAAACAGACATCATTATTATCAATGATACAATAGTAAATTAAATAAGGCAATATATTAAAAAGATAACATATTATGGATAGTTGAAGTTTATACCAGGAATACAAGTTTGGGTTAACATTTGAAAATCAATTACGTTATCCAACATAATAATTGCAAATAAAAAATTTTTGATAGATAAAGAAAATAAGTATTTAATAAAGTTAAACACCCATTTATGAAAAAATTGTCAGAAACTAGAATAAAAGAAATGTCCAAATAAAAGTATGTACTTATGTAAACCCATACTAACACCAGACGTAATGGAGAAATATTGAGTGATTTTTTGATTTAATCTCTTCACTTTCATTAAGTAATGTACCAAGATTCTTTCCAGTGAAATCAAGCAAGAAAAACAAAACAAAAAAATGGATAAAAGTTATAAGTAAAAGTTAGAACTATCCTTACTTGAAGATTAAATGATTATTTTTATAGAAAATATGTACAATTCTACAAAATAGCTATTAGAAATATTAAGCAAATGTAGTCACAAGACACAAAGTCAATATAGAAGTAAAACTTAGATTTATCTATACTAGAGAAAAATATATATATAAAGTATAAAAATATATTATTGGACAAACTAAAATAATTTTAAAATTGTTGAAATGGCATTTAATGCCTATTCTCAGAAAAAATACAATATTACTCAGATAAGTTGAAGAATGCAGTTTGGGTTAGTATTGTTAAATAAAACTTATGAAAGGCCATTTTGAACTGAGCTCCTGCATTAGGATCCAACAGACTATATCAAAATGGAGTCACTTATGCTGAGTTCCATATAGTCAAACTGAAATTTTCTAAATTTCTAAATTCCTAACCAGACCACTTTCTTCCTAAAAATAGGACTAGTCAGAAGGGACCCATTTGAATGTGAGCCGACATGTAAGAAAGTTCCCTCTACTTTTACCTTTACAAGGAAAGTAACCTGAAGAAAATTGATGTTAACCAAATCAATTTTTTGTACTGTTCTGTTTCCTTGTTCCTTCTCCAGCTGTTTTGTAAAAACTAACTGTCCTGCCATGCACAATACTCCTTCTATTTTTTTAAAGATGAAATCATTCCACCTAAAATTCATGAATCACTAATAAAATTCAATCAAATCTTTAAATTTGTTAGAATTTTAATATTTTTGACAGTTTATGGAATGGAATAGGATACTCAATATTTTTATGATGGCAATTTCCCCAAATTTATCTACAAATAAGCACAACTTGAAAATATATTTTGGAAGTTTTTAAAATAGAAAATAGAAAGAAAATTCTAAAATTCATGTGCAAATGGAAAAGACTAGAAGAGCCAATCAATCATAAGGAAAAATAAAGTTGGAGGACCAAAACGACCTGATTTCAAAACTTTCTCTAAAGCTACATTAATCAAGACAATGTTACACTGCTGTAAGGGTAGACAAAATATTTGCTAAAACAATAAAGGTAGACTGGAAATGGATACATATATATCCAGTCAATGACTTTTTTACAAAGATGACAAAGCAGTTCAATGTAGAAAGAAAAGTTTTTTGTAACAAGGTGTGCTATAACATCTTTACTAATGCTTAGAACACAATGAACCTTAATGCTTTCTTGTTTACACACATAAACATTAATTCAAGATAGAGTACATATCTAATCATATAAGTATACAGTTTCTAGAAGAAAATATTGTTTTGAATATAGGTAAAAAAAGCACTTATATAAAAATTGAAAATATATTTTCTCAAAAAACTCTGTTCATCAAAATGTATTATTTAGAAAATAATAAGACAAACCACAGAATAAGAAAAAAATGCTTTATACAGATACATGATAGATAGTATTAAAAAATCACAAAGTAATAACAAATGACAAAATAAAAATCATTAAAATAAAAATTTGAATGGAAAAATAGCATGAAAAATAACTTTATATAAAAGATTTAGAAATGATGAATAAGCAAATAAAAAGGTACTAAAAATAATTACTCCTCAGAAAAGTTTAAATTGAAGCCACACTGATAAGCATTTCACAGTCCTATGCAATCTTAGTAAGGAAATGGAGCACTGAATTCTTATACTTTAATAGTTTGATTATAAAATGATGCAACGTCTTTGTAAAAGTTTTGACAGTTTACAACAAAGTTGGATACCTTATGACCTTAATTCTACTGCTAGGAATTTTTTTCAAAATAAATGAAAAGACGTGCATAAAAATATCCATTCAATAATATTTTTAGAATTTTATTTATAAAAGCCAGAAACTGAACATAATCTAAATGTCCATCATAGTAGAATAGACAAATTGTAGCATGTTAATACAATGAAATTCTACTAAACAGCATAGGTAATGAAATACTGTTGGATGCAACAACATAGATTAACATAAAAATTATGCTTGTGTCACTAAAACCATAAAAGAATATGCGTATAATTCAGTTTACATAAGAGTAATTGCATATACCTATATGCATATATTTACATATATGGCAGGCAAAAATAATCTCTGGTGGTAGATCAGTGCAGTAGTTCCTACAGGGTAATAAGATTGCGGTGGTAATGGCTTTATTGAGAAATTTTATATATATGTATACATATATATATTTTATATATGTACATATATTTTATATATATATATAATTTCTCAATAAAGCCATTACCACCACAATCTCATGTATATACATATATGTATATATGCATATATACATATATATATATCATGAAGCTCATCCTTTCAAAGTGTACAATTCAATGTCCTTCTAAGTATGTTTACAATGCTGAACAACCATTATCACAATCCATCTTTGAACATTTTCATCACCCCAAATACCTAGTCATCATCATTTCTAAGCTCACAATTCTTCTGACACTAGTCAATCAATAACACTTTTTTCTCTGTAATTTTTTCCATATTTTGCATGTAATTTAAATGAAATCATATCACATGTGGACTTTTGTAACTAATGTTTTTGCTTGTTTTCAGGTTTCATTCGTGAGGTGGCATGCACTTTATTCCTTTTAATTACCAAGTTATATCCTCTTGTGTGTGTGCACATTTGATTTATCTATCATTTGATAGGCATTTGAATAATTTTCTACTTCTTGACTATTATAAGTAAGGCTGCTATAAAACACATTTTTGTTAGAGTATATTTTTTCTGTTTCTTTTGGCACTATACATTAGAATGAAGTTTCTGGGTCACATGACACCTCTATGAGGAACTTTTGCTTTTGAGAACTACCGGACTATTTTCCAAGCATATGCATCATTTTACAGTCCCAAGCAAGATATGAGGGTTCTACTTTTTCCACATTTGTCAGCACTTGCTGTTGTCTGTCTTTTGTATTATAGCTAACACTTTGCTATCATCTTTTTAAATTTTAGTTAACCTAGTGAACATAAAGTAGTATCTTATTTTGGTTTTGATTTGCATTTCCCTGATGACTAATTATATCACATATACTTTTGTGTGTTTATTGACCTTTGTGTGTTTTCATTGAATAAATATATATTCAGACAGTGCCAATTTTTAAATTGATCTACATGTTTTTTTATGATTGAGTTATAGAAGTTATTAATGTATTCTGTATGGGATACAATACTATATAAGAGGTAAAACTTTACAATATTTTCTCCAATTCAGAAGGTACTCTTCACTTCTTGGTGGTATTTTATAAAGCACAAAAACTTTTTAATTTTGATGAAGTTCAATTTATATTTTCCTTTTTCCTTAAGTTGTCGTGTACTTTTGATTTCATATTTAAGAAACCATTGCAGATTCACAAGTAATAAAAATGTATCCCCATAATTTTTAATAGTTTTATAATTTAACCTCTTACACTTAGGGGTCTGCTTCATCCGATTTTGGATTAATGTAATAAATTATTTGAGGTAGAGGTCCCACAAAATTATTTGTTTTGCTTTATTTTATAGACAGAGTTTTACTCTGCCATCAAAGCTGGAATTCAGTGGTCTGATCATAGCTCACTGCAGGCTTGCACTGCTGGTGTCAAGCAATCCTCCCATCTCAGCTTCCTAAGTAGTGGAGATTATAGGCACAAGCCACCCTGCCAAGAAGGCACAAAATACTTTTGCATGTGGATATCCAGTTGTGCCAGAACCATATACTGACAAGACTGCTTTTTCACTATTGAACAGTTTTGATACTTTTGCTGAAAGTCAATTAATCATAAATGTGAAGAATATTTTTTATTTCTAAATTTGATTTCATTGATCTATATATCTATTCTTATGCCAGTAACATGTTGTGCTGGTTGTTGTAGCTTTGTAGTATGTTTCAAAATTGGGATGTATGAATTTAGAAATTTTTTTTTTTTAATTCAAGATTACTTCGGCTATTCTACTAGTATGTTGAATAGCATTAATTGATTTTCATATATGAATAGCCTTGCATTTCTGGAGTAAAATCCATTTGGTTACAGTTTATAATTTTTTGTACATGTTGCTAGATTTGCATTTTTAGTATTTTGTTGAGGGATTGTCTATATTCATAAGATATATTGATATATGCTTTTCTCTTCTTATAATGTCTAATTTTGATATCAAGGTAATAATGATCTTACAACACTAGTTAAGAAATATTATCTTCTACTATATTTTTTGAAAAAATATGTAAAACATTAATATTTATTCTTCATTGAATGTTTGGTAGAATTCACTGGACAAACTATCAGGAACTGGGCATTTTTGATTGACATTTAATTGCTATTTCACTTTGTTTTAATTTTTAATTGATCTATTTGCATTTTATATTTCTCCTGTCTTAATAACAAGCTTTTCATCACAATTGGTGTTCGACTATTTGTGGTATTCCCTGAAACTCATTTTTAAAAATGTAAGTGATAGTAATTTCTCCTTTCACTACTGATTTTTGTAATTTGAGTCTTATATTTTCATTTTTTAGTAAATATAGCTAAAATTTTTATCCATTTTGATGATCTTTTAAAATAACCAATGTTTGATATTAGCTTTTTTCTTCTCTAGTATCATTAATTCCTAGTCTGACATTTACTGTTGCCTATCTTCTGCAAGCTTTAGGTTTAGTGTTCTATTCTTTTTGCAGTGATTTAAAGTGGGCAGTTAGGTTACTGATTTGATATTCTTAAAATATACAGGAACAAATACACATTTAAATACATAAATATGTGAATTCAGCTATATAATTGCCTCTAAGTACAGCTTTAGTTGCATCTCAAAATATTTAATGTGCTGGATCTTGATTTTCTTTCATTTCACATCATTTTCAAATTTTTCTGTATTGTCATCTTTTATTTATTGGTTTCATTTCCACATGTTAATTTCCCTAAAACCATTTTGTTATTGCTTTCTAATTTAACTCCACTGTTATGAGGAACACACTTCACATGATTTAATCATTTTAAATACATTGAGGTTTGCTTTATGTACTAGTGCAGTTTATCCTTGAGGATACTTTATATTCCCTTAAAAATAATTATATTCTGTTATTAAATGAAGTGTTTCACTAATGTATCTGAAGTCCAGTTGGTTTATAAACTTGTTTATATCTTTTGCTCTCTTTTTGGTCTTCTAACTAGTTGAACTATTCATTATTAAAAGTAGAGTATTGAAGTCTTCAACTATTAGTTTTGAATTGCCTATTTCTTCAGATTGAATAATCTGTCAAATATTTGATTAATGCATTTTGAGGCTGTGTTTGTAGGTATATGTACATGGATAACTGCTGTAGAGGTATTTACGTCCCTTTGTGCATATGTCCAGGAGTGGAATACTTGGGTTGAATTGTAGCTCTATTTTTAGTTCTTCGAGAAAACCCCCAAACTGCTTTCCACAGAGATTTAACTAGCTTGCATTACCACCAACAGTGTAGGAGTATTCCCTTTTCTCCACAGTCTAACCAACACCTGCTGATTTTAAAATTTTTAATAATAGCCATCCTGCCCAGTGTGAAATGGTATCTCGTTGTATTTCCATGATGATTGGTGATACTGAGCATTTTTTCATGTTTGTTGGCTGCTTATATATCTTCCTTTGAAAAGTGTCTGTTCATGTCCTTTTTTCATTTTTTAATGGGGTTATTTTTTTTCCTGTGAATTTGTTTGATCTCCTTGTAGATTCCGGATGTTAGGTATTTGTTGACTGCATAGCTTGCAGATATATATTTTTTCCCATTCTGTGTGTCATTTCTTTACTCTTTTGATGGTTGGTTTTGCTCTACAGAAACATTTTAGCTTGAGAAGGTCCCACCTAATTTTAGCTTTCTTGCTTTTGAGGATTTGGTCATAAATTCATTGCCTAGGCAGATGTCCAGGAGGGTGCTCCCTAGGTTGTCTTCTAGGATTGTTACACTTTGAGGTTTTACATTTAAGTCCTTAATTCATTTTGAGTTAATTTTCATACATGATGATAGGTAGGGGTCCAGTTTCATTCTTCTGCACGTAGTTAGTCAGTTTTCCCAGCACTATTTGCTAAATATGTTTTCATTTCCCCAATGTTTGTTCTTGTCAGTTTTGTCAAACATGAATTGGTTGAAGGTGTGTGGCTTTATTTCTTGGTTCTCTATCCTATCCTATGTGTCTATTTTTGTACCAGTACTATGCTGTTTTGGTTACTTATAGTAAAGTTTGATGTCTAGGAGTATGATGTCACCAATTTGTTCTTGCTTTAGCTATTGGGGCTCTCTGTTCCTTCCATTTTAATTTAAATATTGTCTTTTAGGTCTGTGAAAAATGTTGCTGGTAGCTTGATAGAGATTACATTGAATCTATAGATTGTGTAGTAGAACGGACATCTTGATGTTTACTCTTCCAATCCACGAGCATGGAATCTTATTTCATTTATTTGTATCAACTTTGATTTCTTTACACTATGGTTTGTAGTTCTCACTGTAAAGATCTTTCACCTTTTTGGTTAGATGAATACTGAGGTATTTTATTGCATTGTGTGCCTATTGTGAATGGGATTTTTTTTTTTAATTTGATTCTCAGCTTGCTTGTTTGATTTACAGAAATGCAACTGCTTTTTGCACACTGATTTTGTATCCCATGATTTTTACTAATGTTTATCAGTGCAAAGAGGTTTTTGGCAAACACTCTAGGGTTTTCTAGGTATGAAATCATATCACCTTTGAAAAGTAATTTAAATTATTTTTCTATTTGGATACCTTTAATTTCTCCTGTTTGATTGCTCTGGCTACATTAAATAGGAGTAGTGAGAACAGACGTTCTTGTCTCATTATAGTTCTTAGGTAAAATACTCCCAGTTTCTTCCTGTTAAGTATAATGTTGACTGTAGGTTTGTCATAAATAACACTTATTATTTTGAGACTGTTCCTTCAATGCCTAGGTGTTTTGGCATTTTTATTACTAAGGGAGGTTGGATTTTATCTAATGCTTTTGCTGCAGCTAGTGAGATAATCAGTGGTTCTTGGTTTTATATCTGTGTGTGTGGTGGATTTTTTATTTGAATAAAGTCCATCTGGTCATGATGAACCATCCTTGTAATGTATCTTTTTGAGAATTGTTGCATCTATATTCATCAGGGAAATCGGCATGAAGTTGTCTCTCCTTGTTGAATCTCTGTCATTTTGGGATGTCAGGATGATATTGACTTCATAGAATGAGCCAGGAAAAATTTCTTCCTTCTCAGTAGCTTGGGATAATTTCAATAGGATTGGTATCAGCTCTTTCTTTTATGTCAGGTAGATTTCAGCTGAGGAACCATCTGGCCCTGGACTTTTTTTGGTGAGGAGATTTCTTATTACTAAATCAATTTCTTGGATTTGCATTGGTCGTTTTAGAGTTTCAACTTCTCTATTTTTCAATCTTGAGAGTTGTGGGTTGAGTTGCCATACATTTCTCCATTTCCTCTAGATTTTTTTACCTAACATACCGATTTTTGTAGCAATCTCAGGTAATCTTCTGCACTTCTTCAGGGTTGGTTGTAGCATCACTTTTATCATTTCTAATTGTTTTTGTTCTAAATTTTTCTCTCCCTCTCTCTTCCTCTCTCTCTCTCTTTTTGGTAACCTAGTTAGGCATCTATCAATGCCATAATACTTTTAAAGAACCAGTTTTTCAACTCATTGATCCTTTGTATGATTTTTTTTTGTCTTTATTTTGTTTAGCTAGAGGTTTAATTTGATAATTTCCATTCAGAGTTATTGTTTGGTGGTTGCTTTGGGGCTTACCACATAAATATTGTAACAATCTAACTTACTTTTATAATAAATTAATTCAAATGAGGTATTACCTTATATAGCTCTATTCCTTTCTCTCTTTTTCTTTGTACTAAACAGTAAGTCCCCTACGTACAAACCTTCAAGTTGTAAGTTTTCAAAGAATTCATGTGTCTGACATACATTGTTACATGTGTGCACCATCAATGAGAGGTTGTGTTTTTGTGTACTTTACTGTACAGTATATACTCAGTAAGGTAGTACAGTAGTATATTATAAATCTATTACAGTACTATATTACAGATTGTGTTGGTTGCCTAGGCCAACTTTGTGGAACTTATGAGCAAATTGGACTTTACAAACACACTCTCAAAATGGAATTCATTCATGTGTAGAAAACTTACTGTAATTGTTATGCTTCTTACATCTATATATATATGACAAGCCCAACAATAGATTATTTAATTATTACTTTCTGTAATTTTCTGAAAGGAGAACAAGTGTGTATATATTTATTTTTCTTTCTCTCTTTTTCTGACCACACTGAACTGTTAAATTCTGCTAATTACCATCCAATTGCTCTATTATTTTCAACAAAACTCTGTGGCATAACTTGTTCTACAGTCTATTTGGCAACTTTGCCTTGGTAGTTTCTGAGATCAGTTTTTATCCCCCTCATTCCACTTTTTTTTTTTTTTTGACCCCAGGATGACTATTCTTAGCTCTCCCTGGTTTTCTCTTGTAAACTCGATCACTTGCTCACTTCCAAGATTTCCGTTCTTTTTGATAGTGCCCTTAGAGCTGGAATTATTCTTAATCTAGTTTACATATGATAAGATTCTTAAGGAAGAACTTCTGAGCGCTCTGTTTCCATGGCTCGTATTTTTCCTTAGATAAAATATCTGAACCATAGCTCTGGACTTACACTGAGAACAATGGCACACTTCTTCCTGATTGACATCCTGCTTTAGGTACAGGTTATGGACGAGGGTCCTTCTGGTCTTCTTGGTTTGCCTCTTCCTGCGTGAAAGACTCCCCATTCCTGCTTTCAGATAAGGGCAATTAGGACTCCAGTATTCTCACTCTGCCACCCTTGGGGTAGAAACTCTGCCCTATGAGTGGAGGCTGCATGGAAGAAGGGAGTTCTTGACCTCTCTGCCATGCTAGCCTTGGGTTTAACCTCTGAAACTCAGAGTTGGAAATAAAAGAAAATTTGGAATCCTGCCTCTCTGGGGAGGATACCTTATCCATTGACTGGTAGAAGGAGTTTTGTATTCTTGGTCGTACCTACCTGAAGTGGAGTTTCTGTCATGATAAGCTGGAAGGAGGGAAGGGGGGTAGGTCAGGTAATGGTCTTAACACCAGACTCTTGCTTTTTTACTGTATTTAATAGATTTTTCTTAAATAAATGTTTCTTCATTTTCTGCATACCCTAATAAAAATTTCAAAAAAATTAAGTATTGGCCTTAAAATACTTTTCAGTAGCTATGCTTTTTTTCTTCTTCAGGAGAGTGTATCTGCAGAGCTCCTCATATTGCCATTTTAGAACTAGAACTCTAAAACCCTCTGAAGTGAAGAAAATATGACGTATCTTTAATTGCGGAGTATGCATTTATCAAATTAATAAATTGTAAATATAAAATGTTTACACTTCTTTGTGTATATATTTTACCTCAATTAAAAAATGTTCGAGCCGGGCTCGGTGGCTCAGCCTGTCATCCCGCGCCTTTGGGAGGCTGAGGTGAGTGGATGGCCTGAGCCCGCGGGTTCGAGACCCGCCTGGGCAGCGAGACCTCATCTCTACAATAAATAATAAAAAAAAATCAGCCGGGCGTGGTAGCGCATGCCTGTAATTCCGGCTACTCAGAAGGCTGAGGCGGAAGGATCGCCGGAGCCCAGCAGGTCGAGGTTGGGGTGGCTGGGAGCGGCCACTGCACTCCAGTCCGGGCGACAGAGTGAGACTCC
>NW_007246537.1:134970-135872 GCF_000164805.1 Carlito syrichta
GGGCAACTTGGTGAGACCTCATCTCTACAACAAATCAAAAAATTAGCCAAGCGTGGTAGCACACGCCTGTAGTTCCAGCTACTTGGAAGGCTGAGGCGGAAGGATCGCCAAAGCCTAGCAGGTCGAGGCTGCGGTGGCCAGGAGCGGCTTCTGCACTCCAGTCTGGGCGACAGAGTGAGACTCCGACTCAAAACACAAAAGTTCAAGGTCTATGTGAAGACAAACAAAATTCTACTATGAAACAAATAAATATGTATCTAAAAAACAAAAATATACTATAATTTTATCAGTCAGGCTCCAAACAGAAAATAAACGATCACACTTAAACCCATCAAACAAAGTGAGTTATAACATTGGGAAGTGGTTGTCTAAGTGACATAAAAGCTGAGAAGCCAAACAGGACACTGCAAAGCCCACAAAAGCTTGAACCCACTTTGTTGCCTCCGCTGGAGAGAGACAACCGCGGGATGAAAGCTCAGAAAAGAACGAGATTTTGCGGCTGGAATGAGAACCCGGGGAAGATACGCTCTTGGCTACGCACAGAATCTGAGGCCGGGAGAAAAGGGTTCCCTTTCTTCTCTTTTCCTCCTCACGCCCAGTTTTCCGCCAGAGTCTCTCGTTGGTGGATCTCAGAAAGGGGCCGGTTAAAATGAAAGCCTGGGGCACACAGCCTGCAAAGCTTTTTCCTAGAAAAGGGCAGAATGCGTGGGCATCCAAAACGCATGAGAACACGTCTGGAACCCAACAACCAAACCATCACATCACCTAACTCCTAAAAGGGGCGAGAAGAGAGAATCGACGTTTCTGCACGGATGGATGTGCAACCTGCACACAGAAAGCTGTTCAGCCGCGTCCGTCGGGGTCAGCTAGGGACGGCGGCGGAAGGCCACGACGCGTCCGAG
>NW_007246537.1:136034-153978 GCF_000164805.1 Carlito syrichta
CCGGCCACCTCCCGCCTCCGCCCCCCGAGTGGCCGCAGCTGCGGGTGTGCGCGCCCCCGACCCGCTGATTCTTTGACTTACTGTGGAGAGGCGGTCTCGCCACGTGGCCCCGGCGGGTCTCGAACCCGCGGGCTCAGGCCTTCCGCTCGCCTCAGCCTCCCCAGGCGCGGGAGGAGCGGCTGAGCCACCGAGCCCGACGGAGAATAAATTTGTAATGTTTTCCTTGCAAAAATTAAATATTTGAGGTATATATGATCGTGCCACATTGTACTAAAAAAGTATAACTCCACTTTTTACCTTACAGATATATACAACTATAATTTGTCAATATTAAAATTAGAGACATGCAACTTTGTACCTACTATCAAAAAACAAAAATAAAATGAAAATAGAAACAGACCAACCAAACAGTTGAGGGAAACTGCTAAGTAAGGGATGGGCACACCTCACCAACAAGGGTAACTGCATGATCAATGTTTGTATTCCTGACTCTGAATTGTACCCCACATCTTTAAAATTAAAAAAACGTTAAAAAAATGGAAAATATTAAGTATTTTAGAGGATAAAGAAAAATTAGAATTGTTGGGCACTGTGGCTAAGATTGTAAAGTAATGGAACCATTACGAAAAACAATATAAAGTATACCCAATTAAAAAAAAATAGTACTACAGTGTAATCTGATAATCTCATTTCTGGGTATATATCTAAAATAATTGAAAGCAATATCCCAAAGAGATATTTGCTCACCCACGTTCACAGCAGCATTATTCACAACGGTCTAGAGGTAGCAGCATCCCAAATATCCATTGGTGAATGAATCCATGTAAATTCACACACACACACACACGGCATTAAAATGGGATATTATTAGGCTTTAAATACTATATGAATCCACTTATACAAGGTATCTAAGGTAGGCAAATTAAAGATAAAAGAAAATAGAATGATGGTTGCCAGGGACTGAGAGAAAGAGAATAGAGAAACTGTTGTAATTTATAACCTCTACAACTCATTATCTTCTGTAAAATGGGGGTTAATTATAGCAGCAGATTCAGAGAGCTGTTTGACAGATGACATGAGATAATGCTGGTCAATATTTAACAATTTATCTGACAAAGGGAAAGTAGAAAGTTTAGCTGCTACTGGTGTTCTTATTGCTAATGGTTTCTTTTTCCTTTCATTTTTTCATGAGCTATGTTAAGTGATGGATACCAGGCTTCATCTAAAAGCTAAGCTCTTTCTGCCTCTATGCATTCTCTATAGCTGGGTCTTTTCTCCATCAATCCTTGGCAATTCATTGGTTGAGAGGGTTAAAGATATACAATATAAAGCGTGCTAAAATTTTGAACAAAATAAACTAAGAATTGAAATACTTAGCCTGGCTCGGTGGCTCAGCCTGTCATCCCGCGCCTTTGGGAGGCTGAGGTGAGTGAATTGCCTGAGCTCGTGGGTTCGAGACCCGCCTGGGCAGCGAGACCTCATCTCTACA
This sequence comes from Carlito syrichta, assembly GCF_000164805.1. NCBI lineage: Eukaryota > Metazoa > Chordata > Mammalia > Primates > Tarsiidae > Carlito > Carlito syrichta. The sequence continues at coordinate 137,524 of NW_007246537.1, forward strand.
ATAAATCAAAAATCAGCCGGGTGTGGTAGCGCGCGCCTGTAATTCCGGCTACTCGGAAGGCTGAGGCGGAAGGATCGCCGGAGCCCAGCAGGTCGAGGCTGTGGTGGCCGGGAGCAGCCACTGCACTCCAGTCTGGGAGACAGAGTGAGACTCCAACTCAAAAAAAAAAAAAAAAAGAGAGAATTGAAATACTTTTCTATAAATACCAACCCCCAAACACTAGCAAACCGAGCTGTGAAAATGTGGTCTCATATAAACAGTGTTTGCTTTTTGAGAATGAGAGCCACAGCAATGATCAAACTAACATACAGTATGATAACATAATATTGCATACAGGAATATTGCCAAATTTGCTTCTAATATAATAAGGAAGGTAGTTTATGGTGAAACTAATCTATGAAGAAAAACATCAGTTGATAATATTTTTCAGACGTGGAGAAGCATGGGATATGTATATTTTTTTCATTTTTGTAATCAAAACGTGATTTATTTTAAGTGGTATTTCAAGGGGAAACTGTCATAATCTGAAAGTCAATATGGAAAACAGTTTGTCCCTCCATAATGCAAAACAAAACACTGTTTTACCACATGGAGATGTTTTTGAAAACAGAGGTAAATGACTAGAGCATTTAGAAAAGCATCTATCTTACTAAAACAGCAAATGTGTCTGCTTTGAACTCTCTGAATAAGAACTTTTGGCAACATTTTCACTCACTTATGGGTTTTGCTTTTTAAGAATCTACAAGGTAATGCAACCAACTAAATGATTCCAAGACAAATTCTTGACCAGCTCTCTCCTGCCATTTGTCCCCTGTTGAAAGGAAGTGTATTTTCATTTTGCCTGGATGTTCATGATTTGCATTTGCGATGACTGCTCACTTAACTTTGTATTTTCTAACTTTCCTCTTATCTTTTAATTTTTCCTTCCTCCTCTTCCTGCTTCTCCTCCTTTTCTCCCTTATCCTCTTCCTTCTCTTTTTCTTCTTTTTTCAATACTGTCTCTGCATCTGCGTATTAGTGTCCTATCCATGTTGCACATTCTTCACCTGGCAAGCTAATTTAGCTATCTGTAATTAAAATCTGCTCTCCAGAGCTTCTATTTGGGGTGTTTCCACCCCACATCAATTAATCAGCTTCTCTAGCTTTACTTCACCTTGTACTCACCTGTCCTTTGGAGCTATTCCATCTGAAATCCACCAGTCATTCAGAATGCATATTTTGACACTGTTCAATGTCTCTCTCATCTATTATTCATGAGCTTTCATTTCATTTGCATTTGTTTATTATGTATATGGTGTGCTGACACTGCTTTGTAGACTTTATGTTTGATCTCCTCCCTCAGTACTTGTCCATCAAATGTACCATCACCACCCATTTAGACCATTGTGTTTATGCCAAACAACTTCCACTTAGAACATAAAAGTGAGCTGGGAGCATCTTCAAAAAGAATGTATTTTAAGTTAAGTAAGGTCACTTTTATTAATACTTAAACAGACAATTGATCATCAAGTGGACTTGTACAGGAATACTTCATTTTGTTGTACTTCACTTGACTGGGCTTCAAAGATATTGAGGGTTTTTTTTCCCTAACAAATTCAAGGTCTGTGGCAATGCTGTGTTGAGAAAGTCTGTTCGCTCCATTTTTTCACCAGCATGTGTTCACTTTGTGTTTCTGTGTTACATTTTGCTAATTCTCATAATATTTTAAACTTTAAAAGACTATTGCATCTGTTATGGTGATTTGTGATCAGTGATCTTGATGTTACTATTGTCATTGTTTTGGGGAGCCCACAAAACATACTTATAAAATGGCAAACTTAATAAATGTCTCTGTTCCTACTGTTTCACAACCAAACATTCCTCACCACTTTTTTTCTCTCCTCAGTTCTCCTTGTTTGCTGAGACACGGCAATATTGAAATCAGGGTAATTAAAAACCCTGCAAACATCTCTAAGTATTCACAAGAAAGAAAGATTTGCATACCTATCCATTTAAATCAAAAGCTCGGAATAATTAAGCATAGAGAGAAAATCACATGGAAAACCAAGATAGGTTGAAAGCCAGGCCTCTTGTGCCTAAAAGTTAGCCAAGTTGTGAATGCAAAGAAAATATTCTTAAAGAAAATTAAAATTAAAAGCACAAACAACCTTAATGATGATGTAAAGTTTGGTCTGGACAGCTCAAATTAGCCACATATTCTTAAGCCAATGCATAATCCAGAGCAAGGTCCTAACTCTCTTCAGTTTTTATTTTATTTTATTTTATTTTTTTTTTTTTAGTTGGAGTCTCACTCTATCGCCCAGACTGGAGTGCAGTGGCCGCTTCCGGCCACCGCAGCCTCGACCTGCTGGGCTCCGGCGATCCTTCTGCCTCAGCCTTCCAAGTAGCCGGAATTACAGGCATGTGCTACCACGCCCGGCTGATATTTTTTTTTTTTTGATTTATTGTAGAGATGAGGTCTCGCTGCCCAGGCAGGTCTCGAACCCGCGGGCTCAGGCAATCCACTCACCTCAGCCTCCCAAAGGTGCGGGATTACAGGCTGAACCACCGAGCCCGGCTTCTCTTCAGTTTTTGAGGCTGTGGAAAGATGAGGAAGCTGAAGAAAATATTTTGAAGGTAGCAGAGGTTGGTCCATGAGGCTTAAGAAAAAACACCATATTCATACATAAAAGTGCAAGGTGAAGCAGCAAATACTGCTGCAGAATCTGTAGCATGTTATCCAGAAGATCTAGCTAAGATCAGTGTTGGAGGTGGCTACATGAAACAACAGAATTTTCATGTGAATAAAAGTGTTGCATTGGAAGAAGATGCCATCTAGGACTTTCATGGCTAGAGGGAAATGAATGATTTGTTTAAAAACTTCAAAGAACAGACTGACTCTCTTGTTAAGTGATAATACCACTGATGACTTTAAGTTGAAGCCAATGCTCATTTCCCATTCTGAAAATACTAGGGTCCTTAAGAAGAATACAAAATCTAGTCTGCCTCTGCTCTAGAGCTGGAACAAGAAATTCTGGATGGTTGCACACCAGTTCATAGCATGATTTCTTGAATATTTTAAGCCCATTGTTGAGACCTACTGCTCAGAAAAAAAGATTTCTTTGCATATCGACAATGCACCTGGTCACCCAAAAGCTCTGAGAGAGATGTATAAGGGTATTAATGTTTTTATTCCTGCTAACTCATCCTCCACTTTGCAGCCCATCAACCAATGAGTAATTTTTACTTTCAAGTCTTTTTTTTTTTTTTTAAATACATGCCTTGGAGTTTTGTATGTAGAAAAACAATCCTGTCACTGTGATTTACTGAAATTCAGCCCTTGATAAAAAGGTTTGCAAAACTATAATAAAAAACAAAACAAAACTAAGACCAAAAAAGTAAATACTTCCTAAGGCTACACCTGTCATAGATAATAATTTTTCTAATGGATCCGGACATAGTAAATTGACAACTTGCCATAAAGGATTAAATATTCTAGATGTCATAAAGAACATTTGGGATATATGGGCGAAATCAACTCCAAGATTCCAATGCAGAAAGAAAGTGCAGATGTGGAGGAGAGAGCAAGAGAACTAGAGTTAGACGTGGAGCCAGAATATGTGACTGAATTGCTGCTATCTCATGGTAATACTTGAATGGATGAGGAGATGCTTCTTATGCAGGAGCAAAGAAAGTGGTTTGTTGAGATAGAATCTGCCCCTGGTGAAGATGCTGCGAGCATTGCTGAAATAACCACAAAGAATTTAGAATATTACATACACTTAGTGGTAACTAAGCAGGTTTTAAGAGGCTTGACTCCGATGTTGAAAGAAGTTCTACTGTGGGTAAAATGCTATCAAACAGTGATACCTGCTACGAAGAAATACTTCATGAAGAGAAGAGCCAATCAGTGTAAAATATTTCATTGGTGTCTTATTTTAGAAAATTGCTACAGCTGCCTGGGTCTCCTGCCACCGCTCTCCTGATAAGTCAGAAGCCATTGACATGGAGGCAAGACCCCCACCGACAAAAAGATTATGACTTGCTGAAGGCTCAGAGTGTTGTCAGCCTTTTATAATAATAAAGTATTTTTAATTAAGGTATGTACATTTTATTTTTTATTTTTTTTATTTTTATTTTTTGAGTTGGAGTCTCACTGTCGCCCAGACTGAGTGCAGTGGCTGCTCCGGGCCACCGCAGCCACGACCTCCTGGGCTCCGGCGATCCTCCCGCCTCAGCCTTCCGAGTAGCCGGAACTACAGGCGAGCGCTACCACGCCCAGCTCATTTTTTGATTTATTGTAGAGATGAGGTCTCGCCAAGTTGCCCAGGCGGGTCTCGAACCCGCGGGCTCAGGCCATCCACTCACCTCAACCTCCCAAAGGCACGGGATGACAGGCTGAGCCACCGAGCCCGGTGGTATGTACATTTTTAAACATAATGCTTTTGCACATCTAATAGACTACAGCATAATGTGAACACAACATTTTTATGCACTGGAAAGCCAAAGACTTGCTATGACTGGCTATATTTTGACATTTGCTTTATTGCAGTGATCTGGATTTCTAGAACCGAACCCACAATTTTTCTGAGGTATGCCTGTATATGAAGTCTTCAAGTTATTAAAAGAGGAGTTCTTTATCAGTCTAAACTACAGTATATGTTATATTCATCCAGCTCTTGCTGTTTTCCAAAGTCATGTTCATATGTTCAGTGTGTGAAAGTTACATACCATTAAAATCAAATATAAATACATAGTTAAAAACTTGCTTTAGTAGAAACTGTGTTGCATAGGAGTATAAGAAACCATGGATTTGGGGCTGCAGAGTGAGCAACATTTCAGAGAAGCAGCACTCTTGCTCTACTCTAATCACTTTTATTTGGGATTACTTTCATGAATGGAAGAAAAGGAGACGCACCAGGTCTTGAATGAGCTGCTCCTGAATCTCCTGAATGGGATTTTGATGTGTCAACTGATCTAAGGGGTCTTAGTGGAGAAATAATAACAATAATAATTAATAATAATGAGAGACCACGGTTGGCTGTTTACTGCTCAATAAGGCTCCCAATCACTGATTGAATATTTTACATTTTATAATGCTCCTTGAACTGTGTCTCTGACTATTAACTAGAAAATGCATACATTCGTGGGCTGCTTTTTGTGTCACTTTACCATGTATCTAAAAGGCTTAGCATCTCAGATGATCATTTTGGTAATTTATTTCAGGTAAAAAATATATTCCTAAGGAAGCCCTTATGGCCTGAAATTTCAGTTTAGAACTTTGGACTTTGCTAATCCAATTTTTCAACCCCCCTAATCCTGAATTCTGTTACCAAAGTTTCATTTCTCATTGATCATTCCTTAGTGCTCTATAGTCTGAAAAACTTTTTCACAGGTCTACCATTTGCTTTTCAGAATAGCCTAGTGAGTTAAGCAAGGCCTCACTTCACTCTGTTTTACAACTAAAGAAACAGGCATGCTGAGACCAGATGGCATGACTGTGAGACATGGTTGGTGACGAAACTATGGCAAAAGCCCAAGACTCAAATGTGCAGTGCAGATCTAGCCACAATTTCCTCTCACACTTCGCTAGCCTCTACTCAATGTGGTATCCATGCCCTCTTCTTCCGTGAAGCCTGCCACATTTGCTCTGCTGTTCTATTTATTCTGTGCACACAAATCATGTCAGTTCAACTAGATTCTAATCAAAGAGTTCTTTCTTTGTTGCTTGGCATAGACCAAATAACAACATAGGCAGATTTATAGGTAGAATCTGAACTCTCTGAGAGAAATTAAATCTAACACCTGCAGGTCTTCTGTTAGGTGGTTTCATTTTCCCATCTCTGCTGCCTCCATTTGCTCTATTTCCCCTTTTTCTGCCCAATAGCTTAGAAGAATTAGAGTCCAAAATGAAGAAAGAAAAATTCGCCAAAATGTAAAAAGCAATTTTCAGTGAAATCTCAGAAATTGAATCAAACTTTAGAGTTCCACCTTGGATCCTTAAAGATTCTTAATAGCATGACCAGTTGAACCAGGTTAGATGAAATTGTACTAGTGGAAACACAATATGTGACAATTTCTCATCATGATTTGTGATACAAGGCATGACTACAGTTAGCCCAATTGCAAGCAGATTGTGTAATTCATCTTCTCATAACCCGTGTCCCCTTCTGAGGGCTGACACATCCATGTTCAGGCTGCTGACATATCCCCTGACTCAGGTGCATGATTCTAGTGGCAGGGTCCTGCCTTAGGGACAGGGGACAGCCCATAGCCAGAAACTGACTGACACAGAAATGCAAGGGCGTAGACCGTGACCTGATTGGGAATACCTTTACAAGTCTGTCCCAGCTCCAGAGCTCCCCGTAGGATTCAGAGTTCTCAGTTGCAGCCTCGCTGCAGTTCAGCTTATCCCTGCTTTCTCCTTTTCCTTGCAGGTACAATCCTCCAAGAGTTTTCTCCAATAAACCCTCTGCAGGCAATGCCTGGGTCTTGGAGTATGTTTCCAAGGAAACCAATCCAACACACTATAAAACGGTGTCAGGGTAATAAAAACAGCATGACTACATGGATTTGAATAATAATAAAAAGATTTTTTTAACCTCTTAAAGCCGTTATAGTGTTATTCATTGTCGATTCTTATGAACGTGTGTGCATAGAGAGAAAGGGATGTACTTGCACTTATACTCACAGTCGCTTTCTAGTCCAATTTAGTAATGATGAGTTTAGTCCCAAGAGCAAATCTTACTGTGTTTTTTCACTCTTTGTTTCCCCTTAACATGTCGATAAGACTCAAGTACATGTAATAATTTAGGTGAGCTAATGGCACTTGTAAGCTCTGAGACTCACATCTTCTTGAATGAGACTGCCTGCTTGATTACCCCAAGGGGTCCTTTTGGGATTATCAGCAGTGGGATCACTGAGCTGACTTTGCCACTGCCTTCCATGATGTGTGAACTTGGATTTCAGATGGGAAAATGATTCTGATTTATAACAGAATGAGTAGATTATAGTTAGCTATTTGCCTTACTCTACTTATTTCATTACAGAACATTTTTATTTTTCTTCAAAAACGTGCATATTTTTTCTTTCAATTTGCTGTAATGAGAGGACACCTTGCTTCAAAAAGACAAATAGAAAACACTGAGAAAAGAACCGATGTTTATTAAGCGTGCATGCATCATGCAAAGGAGAGGAAACAGGGTCTAGAGAAGTTAGACGATCATCCCCAGAATATGGGGTGGCGAAGAATAGCAACTGAATTGAGAGCTGTGCTCTTCTGTGCATGGGGTATCTCCCACTGATATCAGCCAAACACCTGTCCACCGCCCTGTATGCTCATGATACTTACCCTCTACCCCTCACTGTCGCAAAGCTTGCTACACATATCATGCCGGGCTCTGCTTTTAGACTTTGGTTCCTGCTGTTTTGGACTTCTAAAAAACTCATTCTCCTATTTCTTTCAGCATAAGCCTTCTCTTTATTAAAGTGTGAAATAGAAGTTCATTTTGCAAATATTATTTAATTTGTCGTGTAAATAGTATAATGACTCTTGCAAAAGAACTTATTTCCCTCGGTATGACTGTGACAGCTGTCAAATTAAAAAATAAAATTAACAAAAAGGACACTTTCAAGTTTCTATAAAGAGGGAAGAGAAAGAACATCTCATCATCCCTACCACCTGACCCTTTGTAGGTAGCCATTATACTTTCAAAACAGAACAAGTGGGTGTCACCTTACCAGGAAGTTTCTCCACAGTCTGAATTTCACTTACCTCTGGGGTTCTGTTCTGACTGTGCATACCTCTGTATTGTTCTGTATCATAATACATTGAGAATGTCAGGTTCCAGAATACTGACATTGAAAAAGGAAGGCTGGGACCATGCACTGTCCATTTAAATGTCACATGAATTGAGCAAAGCTACAGACTACAGTAGACGCTTAATTCCCATCAACTGAGTTCATGTGGGAAGCCTTATAACATTTATCCTGTGCAATTTGAGTGGAGGAAACAGGTTAAAAGCTCCTGGTACATGTGACCAAAGTCTCTGTGAATTCATTTGGCTTATAAGCCACTCAGGGTCCTGCCCAGTCCTATGGTCACTTACTGTCACGAAGAAAAGGTGCAACAGAAAGAGACATGAGAACGCAGGGCAACGATTCAGGCCAATCCAGGGATTGAGAGAACAGATAAGAGGGAAGACGAAAAATGTAGAAGGACATTGGATCCTTGGGGCGTAATCAATTATATTTTCAACTCTCCTGCTTTCAGTAGCAAGAGTCAAATTCAAACAGCCTCTGCAGGTCCCTCTGAACCTCTGTGATAAACTACCATCACTCCTTCTGTCTATTCCAAACTTTCACCTCTTTTTCCAACCTACTTACTCCTTGTTTGCATCCTCAGAGCTGCCATCACACACCTACTCCACTCATACTTTTGCTGTTGCTTGGAACGCTGTTTCCAAAGAACAAAATTCCTACTTCAAGATCCAAACGAAATTCGACTTCATTTGGTAAAGGGAATGCTCTGTCTTAGTTTTTTCCTGCCATTATAACAAAATTCCACCTATGGAATAACCCATAAACAGCATGAATATATTGCTTATGGGTATGAAGAACAGGGGGTCCCAGATCAAGGCATTGACAGTTTAGTGTCTGGGAAGGGCCTGGTTTCTGCATCCAAGATGGTCCCTCGAATGTTGCATTCTGCAAAGAGGCAAACGTTGTGTTTTCACAAGGTGGGAAGGACAGACGGGCAAAAGAAACCAGGGCACTCCTTCCAACCTCTACTGTAAGGACATTAATTTCATTCATGGAAACTTTGCTTCATGGTTTAGTCACTTCCAAAACTTCCCATTTTAAAGTACTGTTACATTTCATCATATTAATTTTGGAGCACACGTTCAATGCATACAGCACTGACAGATTACAAATTATGACATATATCACAACAATGTTGACTTTCTCCATTACTAAGGAGGCTTTCTTTACGTTTTTCTGTCTCTCTGCATCTCTCTGTCTTACTTTCGAATTTAGCTATAAAGTCCTCGAAGGCAAGAACAGTCTTGCAGTTTTGCACTCCCCAGATCTTTCAGCCCAAGACCCTGCAATAATGTGTATTCAATACATATTCCTTGCTTGGTTGGCTGAGCTCCCTGGAGGACCCATTTCAAATTAGTTCATTTTCAGATCAATCTCATTTTCTGAGCCTTTCTTTCCCTCTCAACCTTAATGTTCACATTCCCCAGGGCTCAGTCCATGCTTGGTTCTTTTCCTTTCTCTATTTACAGGAACTCTCTCTGTGGTCTCATTCCATATCATGTTTTACATGTCACGAAGATGCCAATTTCTCCCAAGTTATATTTCTATCTCAGACCTCTCTGCTGGCATCAGACGTGTATTTTTATTGCTTTCTTAACATTCCACACAGACATATAATAGACATTCAACTTTGTGCATCCAAAACCAAATTATTGATACTCTTCTTTCATGGATAATTAACATATGATCTTCTCCATTTCAGTAAATGATGAATCCTTCCTTCCAGTGACTCAGACCAGCATGTTTGAAGTCATCCTTGGCTCCCTTCTTTTTTCTTCACCAAAAGCATTCTTTTGACTCTGTCTTCAAATATTTGAAATGTGAACACTTCCTCTATCTTTACTAATGCCACCTTTAACGGCTCTCACTTAGATTCCAGTACGTGTTATTCTAGTCATGTTTCCTTACAGTCTGTGCTCAGCACAACATTCTTTTACAGCATGATATAGAAATTACGTTACTTTAAAACATTCTGCATTGGCTTCCTGTTTTCCTAACAAAGTCAAATTCTTACAATGGCCTGCATGGCCCTTATGACCAATCACCTCCTTGAGTTCCCCCACGTACACACACACGCTAGTATCTCTGCAACATCGATTCTCTCTTACCTTCATTCTGCTCCAACCTCTCTGACCTGCTGGCTACCCACCGAAAGTGCATCACATACCTTGCTCTGTCAGCTGTTGCTTCTACTAGGAAAGATATTCTCCCAGATTCATTAAGTTTCTGTTTGTCTGCTTGTTTGTTTGTTTGTTTGTTTTGACAGGGTCTTGCTCTGTTGCTCAGGTTAGGGGCTGGGGTACTAGAAATCATTATTTCTAACTCTGTCTTTAAAATGTATACTAAAATACCATCATCTCAATGAGGCATAGCTTGACCAACTTGTTTAAAATTATAGTCACCTTCCTATATAGCACTCCCAGCCTTTATGTCACCCTATTTTTTTCTTTTTCCTCCATAGCATGTATTACCCATTAACATACTAATTACCAGTTTACCAGTCTTGTTATTTATTATCAGTTCTACCATTAGACTGAAGGTTCCACAAGGGCATGCATTGTTAATATTTTGTCCACTGATATACTCTAAGAACCTATAACTATGAATAGCACACAGTACATACATACAATATTTTTGCACTAAATAGAGTAGTAAAATAAATTCCATAAGTCTTGTGTCCATTGCCATCTCTATTTAATGTTTCTGATACTACAGAGACAGGAACTGGTTTAATTCTCTTCAATGGAGTCAATATCTCTTTGTAGGCTCACTATATACAGATACATTTGGTCCTGCTTTCAAGAAACTTTGTTTCTAGTGAGGAGAGAAACGTGCTAATAAAGAACTTATGGCAGAAGGAGGTGTGCAAACAAACAGGAGTAAGCAACGACATAGAGAAGGTGATGGTTAATTCAAGACATGATGACTGATGAGAGAGCATGCCAGAAAGATGTCAGCATGTAGGGTCAACCATTTTGGAAGTGGAAGAAACATTCAAGGAAGGGATGGCTGACTGGAGCCCTCACATGAAGAGAACCTGATACTTGGTACAATGTGGGGCTTTTTAGTAGGAGATGCAATAGAATATGTTCTCGATTTCATGTTAAAGCAATTGAGACTTATTTTGCAGATGTCTAAAGAATACCAAATTCTTTCAGAATTAGGAGTGAGAGCAGAATTTTTCCATTCAAGCCAACGTGAATTTGAGCCACTAAGCAGACGCCAGGAATGAAGTCCATACTCACGGCAGCTTCACGCTGTGTTAGCAAATTTACCCTGTTAGATTGAATTTACATGCCTTGACTTTATGTCCTTCATTTGAATCTGGGAATAGACCATGATCATGTGGTCTTAATATAAACAGCAGTCTTAAGTTTGTTAATTAAAGACATGAATTTGTTATGAGAAGACATGAAACCATTATCACATATAAACACTGTATCATATGGGTCAGAGGTATTGTAGATTTTTTTTCTCACCTCACAGTTGCCCACTAATTACTTTTCATCTTGATTAGAAATGACTATCCCTCAGGCCCCTGGAAATAATTCCAGTTAAGCATCACATAATACCAATTTTGAAATTTAGAAAACGGTCTAGATACCCTTTGACTCGGAGTGGATTTCCCTAATTTCTGCAAGGATACACAGAGCTTGGGAGGAAATGTTTTGTCCTGATGGTCTATCTCCTGAATTCAAGGCCCTTGAAGAAGGGTCTTTAAGCAGGAAGAAGAGCATTTCTGAAAAGATGGTAGACTGCGTCAGCTGTCAGGGCCTTGTGGAAAAAAAGCCGTGCAAAAGAGTTGTCACCTGTGCAAAGCTAAGTAGGCAGATTCAATTTAGTTTACACATATTTCTTCCCATCAGAAACAATGCACGTCTCCTCCAGCAGTGTGGTATGCTGAGGGAATCTGTGTGCAGTACTGGCTTGGGGACTGTCATTCACTCCCTCCTTGGAGGTTGAACTTGCAGGGTGACAGGAGACATCACCATGCACAGAAGAGCAGAGTGCAGTGTGTAATATGTATCCTGATGTCTTGTGTTTTGGGAATCATGTTTTATTCTGTTCTCTTCACAATTGCCATTGAAATCATCCTAAAGCAAGTCGTTCACTGCCAAATAACTTTTCTCCCCTCAGGACAGATTTTAATTTTCAACTCTCATGAAGGGAAAAAAAGAACTTTATAATCACTAGATGAATAAACAAGATGAAATAAATCATGGCCTGAGACCCTTCTCGTGTACGTTTTAATCCTGTAAAAGCAAGAACTAAAGGCATCTTAAAAGAATAAAGAGAGACATGAAGGTGCAAATGAGCTGTGAGGCATGTTTGGAGTGAAAAACCAGTCTCAGGGCAGCGACGAGAAAAAGTTGGGCTGCGGAGGCAGTTGGTGACTCGTAGACCTCTGAGCTGCAATGTCAATCTGATCGCCTTCCTATGTGGGAAGCTTGTATGTCTGATGAGTCACCGACATTGGTTGTTCCAAAAGTAGTGTCCAAGGAAGAAATTTGAAGACCTTCCTCTCACCCTTCTCATTCCATACCCTTTCTTTGAGTGGTCTTATTTTCTCCCATTGTTTTGGTCATGATGTTTGTATCTCTCCAAAATCCTATGTTGAAATCTAATTGCCAAGTAATGGTATTAGCATTGTGGGTCTTTGGGAGGTGAGTAGGACATGAGGGTAACGTTCTCATAGATGAGACTAATGCCTTTGTAAAAAAGATCTTTAAAAATTGCCTTGTCCTTTTCACCATGTGAAAACACAAGATGCCAAATGTGAACCAGGAAGAGGGCTCTCACTGGACACTAAATCTGACAGCTCTTTGATTTTAGACTTCCCAGCCTTCAGACCTGTGAGAAATACAGGTTTGTTCATGAGTTACCCAATCTATGACATTCTGTAATAGTAGCCTGAACAGATTAACACCCTGATCTAATCATGTTTAATCATTAATGACAAAATCCATGGGTATAATTCAATTGATTCAGGCTTCACCTGGATAAATGTCAAACCCAGTGGTTCTCACTGTCTTCCCAAACACCACCAATTTAGCTAACCATCAAAATCATCCCTAATAAATGTAGACATGTTCTTTCAGGAACAAAAACATGGTCATGGCATCTTTGGGCTTAAAGTATATTCATGTTTTTAATGACCCGCAGCAATGTTCCTTGCTAAAAATAATGTCCATGAATCTCACCCCAGGTCTACTGGGTTAGCCAACATTTCTAGAGCCACACCCTAGCAGAGCGGTCTCACCCCAGATCAACCGAGTTTGCCAACATTTCTAGAACTATACCCTAACACAGCATTATACATCTGCATCATCTGGTTCCAGAAAGACTCCCACCTGAGCTGTCATCTCTCCTTTACTTACACCATGCTTCCAGCCATTAAAATTGTTTCAGTTCCCTGAACGCCCAGGGTCAAGGGCGCATTTGTTCTCCATGCAAAAAATGCCCTTACACCTATCCTATCATTGCCCAGGTAAAGACATTAACAGCATGCTGGGGTCTTGCCTCCTGAAGCTTCTTTATGAAAGGCTCTCTGGTGGTATGTGGCACATAGACTAACTATGACCTGTTCACCATCCTGTCTTCTCCACTAAACTGATTTGTGTGAGGACAAGGCCTTACTGAACTTCTACCTGGGCATCCAGCACCAATCAAAGAGGTGTTCAGCAATGTTTTTTAAGCGCATGTCCCCATCTTCTCCTTGCTGGTGAATATACAAGCACAGGCAGATTTCACAAATGAACCCAAGTTCTCTTGGCCCTTTTGCTGTGATGTCCTTTAGCCCCATCTTCTCTCTTGGCCTTTGAAAAGCCAAATAGCCTGATGGCATTGAAATAAGCTGAATCAGTGAATAAAATCAATTTGCTAGCAAAACAATATTAACCAGCCACTCCGCTTTGTTGAAAACTTTCAACTTCGTTACCTGTCTGACCTAAGAATCAATGCCTACGTGTGATGACAGTCACGTTCCCATGACCGCAGACCCCCAGCTTTGTCTCCTTTGGGCAGGTCGTGCTGACCGTTGCCTGCTGACCGTTCCAGAACTCCTTCGCCATAGTTCCCATGTAACTCTTATGCTTTGTTAACTGAAACCAAATGTTACGCTTTGACGTTTTCATAGTTTGCTCTTGTATTCTGTTAGGGACCTAACCAAGGTAACTCCATTGTATCATGATTCTTCCTCCTTGTCTCTATGTAACTACCTTAAACTATATCTTAATGGCAGAACTCCAGGGACTTTCTGGGCACTGGCTAGACCTACCTGACTTGAAATTAATCAAAGCTCTCTAACAATCGAAGTTCCCATTTTGGTTGCCAAGTTGTTAGTTAATAGTTGCTATGGTCACTAAGTTGCTATGTAGCCAATACTGCAAATTTTACCTATAAAAGCTTTAACAAACAGCACCAATTTGTCAAGAGTTTTTGTTCCTACTCTTGACCTGCACATTAATAAAATTCATAATTAATTAAACTCAACTTGCCGGCGTAGTTTCTGCTCGCTTACTCGGTCATAACACCATCACGATTGCCTTTTCTGGCTTTCCTAAGCTTTGATGCCATCAGTGACTATGGAGTCACAGAGGTAACATCGTATCTGATTACTATGACAAACTTGGGATTACAAACAAACATTTGATCAGGATCTCTTATTTATATCTTAATTTTCAGTTTTAAACAGAAGAAGGTGTCATAAGCATAACCTTAAATAAAATATTCTTATATAATTTATATAAATAAATACAATCAGTCTGATGAATCATTTATTATTGCAAAAGTAAAATTCCCTAACCATTTATAATTGCAGCAAAATCCATTAGATGTATCTACTAACATCATTTTAAGAAATTTGAAATAGTTAAACAAGTGGGAACAAATGATTGACAGTTAAATCACCTATAAAAAGTGTATGCTAACTAGGTAAGTTTAAGAAGAACATTTCCTTCTTCTGTAACCAAAAATAAATTTCTTTAAATAGTAAAAAATAGACTGAAATAATAAGGTATATTTAGTTTTATAATTTAATGCATGTAGAATTGAATGGTGAACTGGGGTTCATAATGTTAAACAAAGTAATTTTGAAGAAATACTTATATTTTTATGTATTTGTTCATTTTGAGTTAGAGTCTCACTCTGTCCCCCTCACTCTGGCTGGAGTGCAGCAGCACTCTCACGGTCACCACAGCATCCACACGCTGGACTCAGGCAATTCTTCTACCTCAGTCTCCCAAATAGCTGGTATAGGCATATGCCACTTCACCCAGCTATTTTTTGTTTACTTATTTATTCTTGAGACAAAGTTGTCCAGGCGAGTCTTGAACCTCTGGGCTCAGGCAATCCTCTCGCCTCCACATCTCAAAGTGCTGGGATTACAGGCATAAGCCATCGCACCCAGCTAAGAAAGACTTTTAAAATTATGACTTCTTAATTCTTTATAAACAAGAAAATAGACAATTTTTAAAAACTATTCGAGAAGTTTTATCACGAACAAAATATCAACTTTGTCACCTCAAAATTTCTCCAAGTGTGGAAACTCTAAACTCATTTCTAGCAACACTTAAGGTGAATCATACTCATAGCTTTGAGCTCCAATATTTACATCAACTTTTGTAATAGATGAAATGATTATCAAAAAACTGTCAACCACTTTCAATAATTAAATAATTTTAAAAAGTTTTTCTCAAGGTATAAATCCAAGGTAAAACATTCTTTCTAGAAAGCATACTAGCCAAACAATGTCTGTATTTAATAATATTCTGTGCTTGAAAAATAAGTGATTTATTCAGTGTGCTACTTCTGTCTTGTCATATATTTGAGAGAGAAAAATGAACAATCTTTATAAAAGAAAACTTTGTGGGTTATACTTTTGATCTACTTGCTTGGCAAAAGATTTCAGGATCTTAAGCACCTAGTACTATAGTGACTATTTGAAGAAATGCTTTTCGAATAGTCAGTTGGGAGATGAACACTGTCAATGATTATTGACAGTGAAACAAGACTCTGAGTAATTTAGAAACTGTGAAGGTACAATATATTCATCACATCTTTTATTATATGTCTAGTACAGCTAATGTAAAAGAAATACTGACCATAAACACTATATATACATATATACACATACATATATATGTATATATGTAGTCAAATTTATTATCATTCTTTGATCAAAAACACGCTACAAGATAATCACAGATTTTCAGTCATTCTTATCACATATAAAAATGTTTAACCAATATGGAATGGAAGCTATTACATTTTTGAAAGGCTGTTTAAACAGAAGAAAGCTTCAATATTGTACTGTGCAGGTGACAATAATTTAGGGCATGCAGGGAAAGAAGTTCATTTGTTAGAACTTGTTGAATAAATAATCAAATTGCTGTATTTCAAGAGTGTAAGTATTTCTTACAAGAATTCTGCTGTAAAGATATATGAATCATTTCACTCAAGGGAAAAGGCTGAAATTGGTGTCATGCAACAAAAGCTGAGATGCAGATGAAGACTCAAGGCAGTATTCTGTGTGTCAATTACATTGTTCCATCTTCATTTTTGGATACACGGATTAAAGACAACTTTGTTTCAAGTACTGTAGTTGTGAAGCGGTAATTGCATTCACATATATATATATATATATATATATTTTTT
>NW_007246537.1:154067-217705 GCF_000164805.1 Carlito syrichta
TCCGGCAATCCTTCCGCCTCAGCCTTCCGAGTAGCTGGAACTACAAGGGCGCGCTACCACGCCCGGCTCATTTTTTGATTTATTGTCGAGATGAGGTCTCCCCGCCCAGGCGGATCTCGAACCCGCGGGCTCAGGCAATCCACTCACCTCACATATATTTTAAATAAAAATGTGTGAGAGTAACAGTCTTAACTCTGCTTCAGAAAATGTTCAAATATTATTTTTTAAAGCAGTGAACAAACTTCAATTCGTGGAATGGTTTCAATGAAACCACGTAACTACCACTGGCTAAATCTTCACATCTAAGATGGAGGTAAATTTGTCTTGACCTTAGTCGGTCACAATCAGAGAGAGAAAAGTTTCATGGCTTGGTTGGCAACATTGCCGTTTGCAGCATTCTACACTGGCATAGCCATGACACAGTACTCAGATCCCTCACCGATTGTTGTGGAAATTTTGTTTAATTTCGTTAATATGCCATGTAGTAAATGCAGAAGCCATCTAACCAGGTAATGCCGAGAAACAATGGAAAATTGTAATAGCAAGTTTGAAACTTGTAATAATAAAGGTCTAATAATAATAACTATATAATACATAGAATTTGTTCTTGTGTTCCAGAAGTTTAACACATCATGGTGATGTCGTTTAAGTATGATGGGGATATGCAGCTTCAGCCTTGGCTTGACTTTGGTCTTGAATTTGGCTGAATTTTTATCTTAACACTTTGAACATTAGTCATTTCATCAAAATATATGGTCTTTCTTTTTCTTTCTCTTTCTCAACAGTTGCCTGGTGTGTGTAGATGTAGAAGTCGGCCAGTAAAGATATGATAATTTCAGTTTAACTCAGCAGCTCTGTGCCTACAGTTTCCTGACAATACTAGATTCTGTGATTCAAAACATGGAGGCCAGTTAGCCAAGGACCCCTGAGGCTATCTCAGACATCCTCTCTCCTTCCACTTCATGTGTACCTCTTTGCTTCTTCCTTTCCAAACTTACTCTCCGACATTCTTCATTTTTTGTTATTTTCAATTAAAAGTATATTATTTAATTTTTGAGCTATAAAATATTGCAAGCTGATTGAAAATAATTTGGAAAAGAAAAAATTATGATTAAACACACACACACACACAGAGAGAGAGAGAGAGGGAGAAAGAGAGAGTTTTTGCACACAGGGAAAGAAAGTCTGTTAGTACCTTGGAGGTTTTTGATATCATGTTACCAAATATACCACATATAGCCACAGACTTGTATTTTGAGTATTTGTAGATCATGGTTTTTTTTAAATTTTCACTTAATATGAAATAACCAATATTATTATATGTTCTTAATATTTTCAAATAGTTTTTTAATGTCTGTAAATGATTCCAATATCCATGTATTTCATAATTTTGAAAACTATCACCTCCATATATTTATTTTTTAATCACTTTTCTTAGTAAGATAATGCTGTCAAAAATACTTCTTCAAAGACAAACAATTAAATAAACTAGTAGAAATTTATGTTTGTATTTTCGTGCTTTCTCTTAAATAGACTTTAAAAAAAGTCAGTAGAATCAGAGAGTGAACTTTTAAAATTATACTTACTCCCATTTTATTTTACATTTAATAAACAAATAAAAAATATACCATAATGCTCAGCTCATCATACTTTGACATTTAAAAATCAAATTTTTCTATTACTATATTCTTGTGTTTTCTGCTGTTTCTACCTTACATTGAGTAGAATTGAATTTAGACCTTGCCAATTTATCTCCTGCTTTTCAGGGCTAAGCAGGCACTGGGTCTTTCTTATAAGAAAATGTGTATCACATGTTGCATTAGTCAGAATTCTCCAGTGAAACAAAAGCAGTAGGAGATTACACACACACACACACACACACACACACACATATACACGCAGAGAAAGAGAGAGAGAGAATTATTTCAAGGAATTAACTCATGCAATCGTGGGGGCTGGCAAACCCAAAATCTACAGGGCAGGTTGGCAGGCTGAAGACCTAGGGAAGAGTTGGTGTTGCAACTCGAATTGGAAGACAGTCTGGAGACAGAATTTCCTTTTCCTTGAGGGATCTTATTCTGCTTACTCTTAAGGCCTTCAGCTGATTGAATGAGGCTCATCCACATTATGGAGAATAACCTTCTTCACTCAAAATCTGTTGATTTAAATATTAATCTCATTTCAAAGAATAACTGCACAACCACATCCAGACTGGTGTTTGACCAAATATCTGAGTACCATGGCCTAACCATCACAACCATTTCAAGAGATCAAATGCCTAACTTAGCACTAATTCCAAATAAACAAAGACAAACACAAAAATCAGGGTTATCAATTCAATTAAACTATGCCAAAAATATCTGTAGTAATATTTGAGAGAAGAATTTGCACGCTTGGCTGTTGAGACATGACAGATACCACCAGCCATCTAAGTGATGAAGGTGCCCTGTCTCAGATGTGTCCTTAGGGAAAAATGTATTCCATGGATAAGATGGGGTCTTCACCTAAAGTTTGTCTTAAACCATAAGGTAGCCAAGCCATATCCCAGTGACACTACCATAAAGTCCTCGCTAGGGCACTGAGACGAGGAATGCAATTTCTCAGCTCCAATACCCTCATGATAATTGAAGATTCTCATAACAGCTCTCAGAGTTCTCATGAACATTATATTACGAAAACCAGGTAAAGTCTTGCCACAGTATCTACTACATAGAACACACTTGACTCACAACATTTTCCTTCCCCTCAATGCCATGGTTCTAAAAACATCTTGCACTTAAAATTGAGTTTGAAGAAAGTAGTAGGGTTACCCATTACAATATGGCCTAGGTCGGTTTTCCTCTGCTCTCTCTTTGTTTTCCTATTCTCAAGCCAAATGACTAGAGGAATATATTTCCAAGAAATAGTAACTAGTCCAAAGGATGAGATTTCTTTATTCATTCCTTACAACAAAAACAGAACAGACAGAAGGCTAACTAGATACTTTAGACATTTTCTGATATAATAACTTGTTGTTTTTGTGATACAGCCAGTATTTGGTGACTTTTTAAGCTGACACCTATTTTTATATGTATATACTCTCTCTATGTACATACACACACACACACACACACACATATAAAAATATATGTACATATTTAAATACATATAATAAATGTGTTTATTATCCTGCAGCCAGGCTAAAATCATATGGTAATTGCTGAACAGTCAGTACCGTATGGGCAGGTGCATTGTCATAGTGGAAGAACTAATCACCTGTTTGTCACAACTTGGGATGTTTCTTTAGCACATGATACAACCTTCCAAAAACTTTCAGATGAAAATTTTGCTTGGCTGTTTGATCTGGAAGAGCAAATTCCAAGTGTACTATATGGCAGTGTTCCCAACCTTTTTGGCATTAGGGACCAGTTTTGTGGCAGACAATTTTTCTACAGACTGAGGGTTAAGGGGGATGGGGAGTCCAAGAGGGTGGTTTTGGGATGATTCAAGCACAAACATTTTTGTGTACTTCATTTCTACTATTATTACAATACCTATTTGAATATATAATGGAACAATTATACAGCTCACTAAAATGCAAAACCAGTGGAAGCCCTGAGCTTGTTTTCCTGCAACTGGGTGGTTCCACCTGGGGGTGATGGGAGACAGTGCTGCCACCATCGCCTCAGATCATCAGGCAGTTGATTCTCATAAGGAATGCACAATCTAAACCCCTCGCATGCACAGTTCACAAGGAGGTTCACGCTCCTATGAGAGTCTAATGCCACCACTGATCTGACAGGAGGCGGAGCTCAGGCCGTAATGTGAGTGATGGCGAGTGACTGTGAATACAGGTGATGGGGGGCAGTTGTAAAAACAGATGAAGCTTCACTCGGCCACTTGTCGCTCACCTCCTGCTGTGTGGCCTGGTTCCTAACAGGCTACTGACCTCTGGTCCATGGCCTTAGAGTTGGGTACCCCTCCAATAAGGGGCTGCCCTCCAAAAGAGGATTCTGGCTTGGGGAAGCCCTTCCTGGTAGGTCAGAAATTTGTTGCTGGTGGTTCCAGAAGCTCCAAGGACAAGAGAACGTAGCAAGCAGAGTATATCAGCACCAGGACCTCCACCAAGTTGGGAACACAGGTGAGAACCCACAAATCAAAGCTGGTGATCTGAGTCAGGAATCATGCAACAAGGAAGTGAAGAAGCAGATGGTGCTCATGGCTAGAGAGAAAGTTGAGTGTGAAGTGATATAAAGATCAAGACATCTGTGTGAATTACAAGAGAGCATGTAATCTGCATTTCAGGTTTTGTGCCAGCACATAGTAGTTTTGCAACGAATTTACATTGATGGCAGCTTGAGTGACTCCCCTGTGCTCCCAATGCTTGGTCATCTATCTGCTCAGTCACTGCTGTGGTGGATAACCCTGTGGTCTATAATTTTCCACTATCAAAAAATGGAGATCCCTGTAATCCTGGCTTCTCTCATCACTTCTTTACACCAAAACGCACAACACGAAGATAAAAATGTGGGTTCCTAGTCACTTCCTGAGAGATTTTGTGGTAGTCAACCAGAAAATGTGTGTGGGTTTGTGTGTGGATAAGGAACCCTGTAGTCAGGAGACAGGAAGAAGTCAACAGATAAACTGTCCCTCCAGGGTTCCCACCGAATGTGTCTAAAGCTTGGTTTTCTGTACACCTATTAGAAGACATGCTATGTCTCAGTGACACAGTGGCTAGCTTCATAACACCACCCAGGATTTGTTTCTTACCTTTTCCTATCTCACTTCTCTTTCCCTCCTTCCTGGGATCAGGGATTTCCCTTTCCAAGAGTATGTGAATACATACATTTTGTCTTGAGCTACGTTTTCTAGACAACTTGGACTAACACAACAGTTCTAGAGGTAGCAGACAGCAGCACCAAAGTTACTAAAGCTTCCATCTGTGGTTAATTGGGATGAGATGCAAATAAAGAACAGATCATTACCAGAGCGAGGAGTTGAGGTGTTTAATAGGTATGGGAAAAATATATTTGTCAACCTTCTTTTGCAGAAAGAAGTTGGCAGGATTAGGGGAACCACTTGCATCCTGAAGGTACATGTGAAAAGTCAGAGACCCTTGATGGAAGCCTTACAAGAGGACCTGTCTCCTACACCTTCAGGAAAAACTAAAGCTAAAAGTCAAGTCCAGTCTCTTTTTCTAGGACAACGAAAATGTAAAGGAGGCAAAATAACATAAGACAAGATAACAAGGAGTTCATAAAAATATTTACCTAGAACTTGGGATGTTTTCACAAGGACCTCTGGATCTGAGCTTAATATCCTGCTGGGGTAGCTTCTTGAAGTCATCACTTCAATTGGGAGTCATCGCATTTGAAGGAAAGTTGTCAGGACCACATAGGAACAATACTGAGGTAAGAGTTGAAATCTCAGGAAAGGAGTAACGACAGAATACATTTATTTCATTGCATCCAATAACTTGCCATTGGACTATATTTTCTGGAAAGACCAAGGTTAATTCCTTCATGGAGGTGTTCATGGATGCGGTAGTGAGGGGGCGCCTACATCTTCCATTCCCCAGTAAAGGCTCCTCCCACGGGCCGACATTGGAAGTGGAAGATGCTTTTCATGTTTCCTCATATAAGGGATAGTGATGGAATCATAGAAAACCATAGGACAGACCACAGAATGAAGCCGTTGGAGGCAAAGAGAACGTGGCGATCGGAGACAGCAAAGATAAAGGGCAATGACATCTCTAGGGGAGAGAAAGATGGGCGGGCAGAAACAGTGCTGCCGCTTGGAATACGCAGAAAAAGTTGAGATTTGACAAGCAACAGTGTAAGGAACCATAGAAAATCACAGCCCCAAAATATTATCAAATTTGTCCGTTCACAAACTGACTTATTGATATTCTTAAGAAGCCATTACAGATATACACCATAAATATGATTTCTACATGATCTTCTCAGTGTGGCCTAAGAAGGATTATCGAGGAGAGAAAACACATGGCATTTTAGGAGGTCTCTGTGCAATGTCAGGTCCAACTGCACTTTTGACTACAATTGTCTTGTCAACTCTTGAGTCTTCTCGGACAACACCCTTTTCTCACATTCTGTAGTTCCTTCCACCCAAAAATCTGTGCCTTATGGTGCCTTTGCCTCTACCTATTTCAAGGAAACAGAAATTAGAAAGGACACACGGTTAAATTTAATTTGTAACTTCCCTTTAGCCTCTCCTCTACAGTGCCTTCTCTGGAACATACTTTCTTTCTCAAGGACACTTTGTTGCTTCTGATGATCACTTCCTTCTTGTCTCAGTGACCAATTCTTTCCCTCCTTTAACTTAACTCCACTTCAGCTCCTTATTGTGTTGTATTCTAATGTTATGCTTTACTCTCTGTATCCCTCACTGGACCTTGGTACCATGATAGCATAACCAATGCCTCCCACTATTCACGTCTCTGCTCACAACACAGAAACCCTCAAAACAAGGCACAGAGGGTGGGGCATGATCTCAAGTGGCTGATTAAACCGAAATGGTGACAGAGCAACATGAGATGTAAGCCGATGCTGGAATAAATGTTGGTCACTATCAAGTAGATATTTGAGAGATGTCTAATCCCCAGAGACCCTCAGGTCACAACATCTGTTTATGTAATATAATCCCATGCGTGGGGCTGGTATGTATCTTATTGCAACAGAGAGTAAAAACTATAATGCTTGATAAAAAGATATCTAATAATAAGTAAGTATTCACCTGTTTACTCATTCAAGTATCTCTTCAGGAACACGTGTTTACTACCTAAGTGGTGTGAGTCATTTTGCTGAGCACTAGGGTCACAGAAAATCTCCAGGGTGGGATGCCTGTTCTGAGGGCCCATGTGCACCAATGAGAGAGACAGTCTGCCGTGTGATGACATCAAACATAGTTTTCAGACTCCGTCATAGGTGCTTAGCAGCATTATTGAGGTGCAAGGTTCATTTAAACCACTAGGGATTTTATTTTTCTCACATCTTGAAGGGGGCTGCCCAGATGTGCTGTCCCCACTTCTCCTCTTCCACTCACTGCTCAAAAATATTTTTATTATGGAAAATGTTTAATAAACGAAACTAGAGAATTTTGTGATGAATCCCATGCTAGTTTCATTTAACTCACATGTAAGCACACGCTTCCCCTCTGGAGTATATTAAAGCAAATTTCAAATCAGAGGCCATTTTCACTATTGGAACTTCAATGGACACCACTAACTCAAGAGGACTTTTAAAAACTATTCTACTTTATTTTATCATATAGATGTGGGGTACATCAGGATTAGCTAAACAAGTAGGCCGCATAAAGGTAAAGGGAACTTCGTCCTAAAACAGGGAAAGTGGGGACCAGTTGGAGGCCCAAACTTCACCAGATACTTTAAAGTGCACATTTTTATAAGTTTTAGTGTACGCATAAGCCTGTGAAAGCATCAACACAGCCAAGAAGATAAACAGATATGTCCCCTCCAGATTCTTCCTCCTTTTGCAATCATGCCTTCCTGCCTCTTCTCCAGAAAATCACTGCCCTGCTGTCACTATCGGTGAGATTGCTTTTCTCTACACTTTTATAAAAATGGAATAACATAGGAACTCATTTTACATGCTTTACGCATGCGGTACGACTAGGTTGAGATTCATCCATAATGTTATGTGTGCCAATAATCCATTTTTGTTTAGCACTAAGTACTCTGTTACATGGCTATACCGCATTTGTTTATTCATTCACCTCTTGATGAATATTTGAGCTGCTTCCAGTTAGGGTTATTGCAAATAAAGGGTTATAAATGCTTGCTTACAAGTCATTATATGAGCACATGATTTCATTTTTCTTGAATAAATGTGAAGGAATATAAAAAGTAAGTCTTACAGTAAGTTCAATGTGTAAGAAACTGTCAAGCTTCTGTCAAAAGTAGATGACAAATCATATATTCTCACAGCAGTGTATGAGAGTTCTGGTTGGTCTACATGCTTGCCAACACTTGTTATATTCAATTTTACATTGTCGATATTCTAATAGGTTTGGAGTGCGCCTCATTTTAATAATTTGCATTTTAAATAGCAATAATACTGAACATTTTCTTTTAAAATAACAATATTGCTGAACACTTTTAAAATGTGTTTCTTTTTTTGACAGAAGTATGTCTTCTTTGGAGAAAATATATTCAAAGCTTTCATTCATTTTTTTAATTGAGTTGTTTTCTTATTACTAAATTTTGAGAGTTTTTTAATATATTGTGGGTAAAGTTCTCATTGAATATGTAATTTGTAAACATTTCCACCCAATCTGTTCTTTCTGTGTACAGGATATTTTGAAAAGCAAAATATCTGTTTTAATACAGATAAATTTATTTTTTTCTTTTACATAAAGTGCTTTTGATGTGGTAAGAAATCTTTGCTCAAGAAAAAACACAAAGATTTATTCTTATATTTTCTTCTAGAAGCACACTGCTTTTATATTTTGAATTACTTTGAGTGTCTAGCCAAAAATAGGTATATATTTTTCTCCTCATGGGATGGTCAATTGTGAAAAGATTGCCCATTAGCAAATGAAATGTCTTTTAAAAATGTATCAACAGTTAATTGATATTATGGATCTATTTCTGCAATCTTTATTTTGTTCCAGTGTTTTATTTGTCTAACATAATGCTAATGCCATACTGTCTTGATTATTATTATAGCTTTACAAGTGTTGAAGTCAGAGTAATGCCTCCAATTTTGTCTGTCTTTCTCAAAATACTTTGGTCATGTTAGTTCCTTCACATTGCTGTAAAATTTTAAAGTCAGCTTCTTAATTTCTGAAACAAAATCCCTGCTGGGATTATGATTGATATTATATTTATAGAGACATTTGGGGCGTTTCAATGTCTTAAAAATATTGTCTTTCTATCCATAAAAACAGCATACCTCCTCATTTATATCTTTTTAAATTTCTCTCAGCAACGTGTTTTAGTTTTCAGTGTATAGATCTTACACATATTTTATCAGAGTCACACATAATTTTTCCACAGTTTTTATGCTATTGCGAATGGTATGATTTTTACTTTAATTCAGTTTCTTATGGTTTGTTGTATTATATAAAAATACAGTTGTTTTTATTTAATAATCTGGTATGCTATGAACATGCTAAACTCAGACATAAATTATAGTAGCAGCCAGGCTCGGTGGCTCAGCCTGTAATCCAGCACTTTGGAAGACTGAGGCTAGTGGATTGCCTGAGTCCGTGGGTTCGAGACCCACCTGGGCAACTTGGCGAGACCTCCTCTCTACAATAAATCAAAAATTAGGTGGGTGTGGTGGTGCGTGCCTGTAGTTCCAGCTACTTGGAAGGCTGAGGCAGAAGGATTGCTGGAACCGGCAGGTCAAGGAGCGTGCCACTGCACTCCAGTCTGGGCGAAAGAGTGAGACTTCAACTCAAAAAAACAAACCAACAAAAAATTATAGTAGCTTTTAAAAAATTGATTCCATAGAAATTTTTATGTGAATCTTCATTCTGTTTTGTGAGCAAGAGCAGTTTTGCATCTTCCTTTCTGACTTGGATGTTGTTTATTTATTTTTCTTGCCTTACTGCCATGGCTAGATGCCCCAGCACTAGGTTATTTTAAGTAGTGAGAAGATATTTTTCACTTTTTTTTCTAGCACTAGGAAGCAGCATTCACTCTTTCATGACTAGGTATAATATTAGACTGTAGGATTTTCATAGAAGCCCTTTATCAGGTTGAGAACATTTTCTTCTATTTATTGCTTGCTGAAATATCTTATCAGAAGTGGAGGTTGAGCTTTATCCAATGGTTTTCCTAGGTCTATTGAGATCAGATTTATGAATTAGAATGATAGTTTTTGAACGTTACATCAATCTTGCAACTCCCAGATAAAATTCAGTTGATGATAGCATATAATCTTTGTACGTATACTTGTATTATGTTTAAAGAATTTTAAGAATTTTTGAATGTGGTCCATTTTCTTGTATACATATGTCTTTATTTTTATTCATGTACCTTAAAAACTATTGTATACATTTTTAAGGTGTATGTCATGATGTTTTTGTTTGCTTCTTTGTTTATTTATTCATTTTTTAGTCAGAGTCTCACTCTATTGCACAGGCTGGAATGTAGTGACACTCACGGACACCGCAACCTCGACCTGCTAGGCTCAGCCTTCCACATAGCTAGAACCACGGTGCACACCACCACACTTAGCTAACTTTTACAATTTTTTTTAGAGATGAGGTTGCCCAGGCTGGTCTCGAATTCCTGGGCTCAGGCAATCCTCTCACCTCTGCTTCCCAAAGTGCTGGGATTACAGGTGTGACTCACTGTGCCCAACCTGTCATGATGATTTGATGTACATTTGCATAGCAAAATAATCAGTACAATCAAGCAAATAAACATAAAACCACTTTATTTAGTTATCTTTTTGTGTGTGTGTGGTAAGAGAATTTATAATATGAGAAGGGACACAAAAAATAATCCAGAATTATCTCTTGGAAAGGATGTTCCTCTGATCAAACGACCAACCACAAGTTTCTATCTGGAAATTTTGAGAAGGTTGCCTCACTATTTGTAGAAGAAATGTCCCAAGTTGTAGCAAACAGATGACGAGTTCTTCCACCATGACAACACACCCGTCTACTCATGCTTAGTGTTCAGCAGTTTCTGGCCAAAAAAGGCATGACCCAATCTCCCTATTCACCCAGTCTCACCCAGCGTAACCTTTTTCCTTTTTGTTTCTCGGATGAAAAAATCCTCAAAGGGACACATTCCACCGATGTGGAAGAGGTGAAACAAAACAATGGCAGAAGCACGAAAAGGCATCAAATGGACGAGTTCAACAACTGTTCTGAGCAGTGGGGAAAAGCATCTTGACAGGCTTATTGTGTCAAAGAGTACTTTGAAGGTGACCGGAGTTTAAACATGTAAGAATAGCACACAAGTTTTTAGCAAATAAATTCCGAGTTTGGAGGGGTCCCCCTCTCGTAAACTCCTTCAGCAAATTTTCATTATAGCATGCAATATTATTAACCGTGGTCCTCATTCTATAGATTAGATCTCTAGACTTACCCTACATACCTGCAAGATTGTACTCTTTGACTTACATCTTCCCAGTCCCCTATCCTTGCGCCTGGTAGCCACCATTCTACTTTCTGTTTCTGTGCATTCGATTATTTTAGATTCCACACAGAAGTGAGATCATGCAGTATTTGTCTTTTTTTTTTTTAAGCAGGATTTATTGAGAGGACAGAAAAGCTCCCGCAGTGGGAGGGCACCCCAGAGGCTTGCCCTCGTCTTTTTGTGACTGGGTTTATTTTGCTCAGCATCATGTCCTTCAAGTTCATCAAGTTGCTGCAAATCTCAGGATTTCCTTCTTTTTAAAGGTTCAGTAATATTACTTTGTGCATCTATAACACTTTTTTTATCATTTATGTTTTGATGGACACTGAGCTCAATTTCATATCTCATATCTTGGCTGCTGTGCATAGTGCTGAAGTAAACACGGGAGTGTAGATATCTCTTTGACGTACTGATTGCATTTTCTTTGGATATGTAGTTAGTAGTGGGGCTGCTGGATCAAATGGTAATTCTTTTTTAACATTTGTAAAGGAACTTATGTAGAGTTTCCCTTAATGGTTTCACGAATTTACATTCCTACCAATAGTGTGCAAGGGCTCTCTTTTCTCCACACTCTCACCAGTACATTATCTTTTATCAATTTCATAATAGTGTTCCCAGCAGGTATGAGTGATACCCCATTGTGGTTTTGATTCGCACTTCCCTAATGATTAGCGATGCAGAACATTTTTCATTTTTATGTCTTCTTTGCAAAAATGTCTATTCGGTTCCTTTGCCCTTTTAAGAAATCAGGTTATTTATTTTGCTACTGAGTTGTGTGAGTTCATTACATATTTTGGATAGTGACTCCTTTTCAGATATATGGTTTGCAATTATTTTCTTCCAAGTTATAGGCTACTTTTTCATTTTGTTGATTTTGTTTTTCTTTTTTTTTTTTGCTGTGCAGACGTTTTTAAATATAATATAATCCCCCTTGCTATTTTCACTTTTGCTGCCTGAGCTTTTGGTGTGATATCCAAAGAATCATTGGCAAGGTCAATATTAAGGAGTTTATCTTGAATGTTTTCCTCTAGGAGTTTTGTGATTTCAGGTTTTACTTTTTAAATCTGTGAGTTATTTTGAGTTAATTTTATGTTTGGTGTAAAACAAAGATCTAATTTTATTCTTTTACATTTGGATATCCAGTTTTCCCAATGCTATTTATTTAGAAAGATTATATCCTTTTCCCATTTGTGTTCTTAGCACCCTTGTCAAAGATTAGTTGACTGTATATGTGAGGATTTGTTTCTGGGCTCTTTCTGAAGTTCCATTGGTCTATTTGTTTTGATGATAGTGCCATACTATTTTACTGTACCTTTGTAGTATGTTTTAAAATCAGAAAATGTGATGCCTTCAGCTTTGTTTCTTTCGCTCAAGATTTCTTTGGCTATTCACAGTATTTTGTAGTTCCAAATGAATTTTAGATTTTTTTCTATTATTGCAAAGAAATATCATTTATATCCTGATAGAGATTATGTTAAATCTGTATATTACTTTGAGTAACATGAATTTGTGTGCTTGAGTGACATTGATCTATAGTTGTATTTTTTTTTTCTTGTCATGTTTTATCTTGTTTATCAGAATGTTAACTTCACGGAAATAATTGAGACGTACTCCCTTTCTTCCTTTTTTGGAAGACTTTTTATGAAGTTCACTTTGTTAGGAAGTTCTACCTACAAACTCAATTTCACTAATAGATATAGGGCCCTTAATCATCTTCATAATGTGAAATTTGATATATAATGTATGAAATGATATGGCAGATTATATCTAACCACTAGTACATTTTTGTGTGTGTGAGCTTGGAAAGAATGAGTACTCTGATTTTAGGAGTGAAGTGTTCTGTAAAATCAATTTGGTCAAGTTGTTTGACACTATTTTTCAAATTTTCTGAAACCGAACTAATTTATTTAGCCAATCATTGACATACAATCGTGTAATTGTGGATTTGCCCAGTTCTCCTGAGAGTTCTATCAGTTTTTGCTTCACATATTTTGAAGTTGCATAACCATTTAGCACTGTATACATTTTTAAAAAATGAAACTTTTATCATTATAAAATTATTCTGTCTTCCTCCTAATATACTCTCCTCTGATGGTAATACAGCCATAGTCACATTTTTCCTTAAACAAACATTGGCATGACATATCTTTTTCCATTTGTTCTTATTTATTTTATTTGTGTCTTCATATTTAAAGTGGATTCATGTAGACAGTATATTGCTATTTTATCTAACCTGTGTTTTCATGATTATCAGTGTGGTTGGATTTATGTCTCCCATATTGGTATTTTTTTCTGTTTGTCCTGTTTGGTTTTTGTTCAATGTGTTGTCTTTTCTGCCCTAATTAATGTAAGGTTTTTAAAAAATTAATTGCACTTCTGCTTGCTTATTACCTATAACTATGTCCTTTATTAAACTAGTACCTGCTTGTAGTTTATAGTATTCATGTTTAATTTCTCATGTTCTTCATTAAGTTATAATATCCTATTTCCTTGATGAGCTTTTTCGCTTCTCAGATTCTTTTTAAGATGATACCGTTTATTAGTCATTTAAAAAAATCTCTATTTTAAAGTAACTTGCTATTTTATTCTCCTTGTTTCTTGGGCTTGAAGTTTAGCTCATTGAACTTCTTACAACTGTGGATGTCGAGTTTTTATAACTCTAAATATATGTTTCACCCAGTTTTTAAAAATACTTGGCCTTTTGCACTACCTGTCATCCTTTGTGCACTCCAATTTTAGGGATATTAGACAAATTGAAATTGATATACACATCACCATTGCTGTGTTTTTTAAATGTCTTCCCTTTTATTTGATATTTATTTTATTTCTTTGACTAATTATTTCTTCTGCATATCTAATCTGCCATTGACCTCATCCACTGGTATTTCTTCTTTCAAAACATTGTAGGTTGATGAAATGGCTCTATTTATTTATAATGGCTCTATTTATTTATAATATGGCTTTATTAACTTGTTCAATATTTCTTCTAGCTTTTTGAACATCAAAATATAATTTTAATAATGGGTTTATATCTTATTATCTTTATCTACTCATAATTTCTAGTTCAATTTCCATTTATTGATTTTCTTTTTACGAATCATATTTTTTTGTTAGCATGTTCAATAACTTTTTTTGTTTGCTAGACATTTTGAATTTTAAATTGTTAGTTTCTGCATATATTTGTCTTATGGCAGATATTCTTAGACTTTGTTCTGGGAAATAGTTAATTTACATAAAAATAGTTTTTGTTGTTGTTATTGTTTTGTTTTTTTCAGGTCCTGTGTTTAAGCTTTTCTAGGCAGAATCAGAGTCGCATTTTGCCTGGGGATAATTGTGTACCCACTATTTGGAGAATATTATTCTGCATAACTTACTCAATGCCTCATTACTTATGAGATTGCTCATGTGGCTGGTGGGAACATGTGCAATTCCCAGTCAAGCAAGGATTTAAGTAGAAAGATATAAACAAAAACTGAGATAAAAAATCCAGAAGATAAAAGCTAATTGCTGTGGATTCAAATATTGGAATTAGCAGACAGAATTTCAAACAATACCTTCAGTATGTTCTCTCTCTCTGTCTCTCTCTCTCTCTCTCTCTCTCTCTCTCTCTCTCTCTCTCTGTGAGTGTGTGTGTGTGTGTGTGTGTGTGTGAGTGTGCGTGTGTGTATTCATTCATATCAGGTACAGAAATGAATACAATTTGAAAAGTTTCAATAGAAAATTTCAATGAATATGAATGGATTAAATGTGCCTTCTAAAAATTAGGAATATACCTTAAATTAAGAACACAAAGATGGGTTTAATAGCATATTGTGCAAAGCAGAACACTGGCTTAGTAAATTGGATACAAGATCACTAATGAAATGAATTACACATATAACCTACTAAGAACAGAAAATACATAAAATAGCATGGGAGACACATAGGAAATCATAAAAAGCTTAAGACAAAAGGAGTCTCTGGAGACAACTGAGAACCAATGAGGAAAAAGGAAAATTCAAAACGGTAATGACTGATTATTTGAAAAAACTGATTATGTTGACTTACAGAATTAAAAATTCCTACAAATCTCAAATGGGACATATCAAATAAATCCACCTCAATACATACTATCATCAAATTTCTAATCTTTCTCATAAAAAAGGAATATAACATACAGGTTAATTAGAAAATAAGTGGCTAAAACTTTATAATAAACCCAAATAAATCAGTAAATGCATTACATGTATATTGACTAAATTCTTTAAATAAAAAATTAAAATCTTTAGACAGAATGAAGAGTGAAGAATGTAAATAAAATTCTTCTGTATACTACTTATAAGAAATATATTGTTTAAAGCCTACAAAATACAAAAATAAAGGACACAAATTTTGTGACAATCTTTAACTGTATGATCATTAACCAAAATGGAAATGCATAGCTATGCTAATATCAATTAAGTTAGATATTAACTCAAGAAAAGCTGCATTTATGATAAAGCATATGGTTTCCAATAGATTCGTTAGAAGAGAAAAAAATATTTAAAATCACAATGAATAATCCTAGTTTTATTTTTCAAAAGCTAGAAATTAAACCTCATGAAAACAGAAAGAAATTGTAAATATAGAAGCTGAAATCATTGAAATAGAAAACTTCAAATATATAAAATTATATCTTTTAAAATGTGATTATTTTGACGTTTAATAAAAGTAAACACCTCTTAGCAAAACTGAGTAATAAAAGGTGAAATACTATATGACA
Source organism: Carlito syrichta (assembly GCF_000164805.1). Classification (NCBI taxonomy): domain Eukaryota; kingdom Metazoa; phylum Chordata; class Mammalia; order Primates; family Tarsiidae; genus Carlito; species Carlito syrichta. The sequence continues at coordinate 169,922 of NW_007246537.1, forward strand.
ATATCAATAATAAAAAGTATATACCACCACAAATAACACGGGAAGCATTTTATGAATACATTCAGCAAATTAAATAGACACATTTCTTGATAAACTAAATTTACCAAACATTGCCAGAAGACCAAGATAAGACTATTCCAATGCAAATTTAAGAAATAAAAACGATTATTAAATATATTCATGCAAGAAAACTACAGATCCAGAATTGAGAATTTTTCTAAACATATCAGAAAAACATATTTATGTATAAACAAACATACAGTAAAAAGTGATACAGCTTGGAAACCAAAAGAGGAGATAAAATGAGTTACTTAGCAAAATAGATTATTTGAAATAAAGGTAAGAAATAAGCATCAGAGGAGAAATAGAAGGGACAAATGAAAAAGATGAACGTGCAGCCTCCAACTCAAACATATAAATGTTTGTACTGAATGTAAATAGATCCATCATTCCAATTAAAAAGTAGAGGTTGTCACATTAAAAATGGAGGACCTAACTATTACATATTTATTTAAAATGCAGTTTCAAATTAAAGACAAAATAGGTGAGAGTAAACCACTATAGGGTTTGTGCCATTACAACAAACTACATGAGACTAGATGATTTGTTAAAAATATAAATTTATTTCTCACAGTTCTGTATGCTGGGAAATCTAAGATCAAGGCACAGGCTATTTCAGCATCTGGGGAGAGCAGCTCACTGCTTCAAGATGGTGGATTTGCATCCTACGTCTTCACACGGTGATAAAAGACAGAGTGGGCCAGAGAGGGTCTTAGTCAGTAAGCTCCAGTTCTTTTACATGGTTGCTAATTTCATAAATCACCTCATAAAGACTTTTTTTCTTTTCCAGAATAGCAGCTTTCTTCTGCTTTGGGATTTTTTTTCCTTTTTATTCTAGAAATAGGAGGCCCAAATACATGTTTTTTACATGGATAGATTGTATGGTGGTGGGGATTGGGTTGCAGGTGGGCCATTCCCCAGATTAAGAAATCTGTACCCAGGAGGTAATTTCTGAACCTTAAATATCCTCCCCATCTCCTCCTTATTAGGGTCCCCAGGGCCTATTATTTCCATCTTTGTGGTCATTCCTCTCCTGCCTATAAGTGAGAACATGCAGTGTTTGATTTTCAGTTTCTGACTTCGTACACTTAGGATGGTTTACTCCAGGTCCATCCATGTTGCCGCAACTGACATGAGTTCATTCTTTTTTATGGTTGTGTAGTATTCCACACGGTATATATGCCACGTTTTCTTTTTCAAGTCAACCGTTGGTGGGCATGTTGGCTCCACGATTTTCCTCTTGTGAATAGTGCTGCAATGAACATACCCATACAGGTATCTCTCTTATATAATGAATTATTTTCCTCTTGTATAATGAATTTCCACTAGCAATGGGATTACGGCTTCAAATGGTATTCCAATTTTTAGGTTTTTAAAGAAGTCTACCTACTGTTTTCCATAGAGGTCGAATGAGTTTAAATCTCATCAATATTGAATGAGCATCTCCTTTTCTCCACAACTGCACCTACATTTGTTATTCTTTTTTTTTTTTTTTAATGGTAGCCATTCTGACTGGTGTGAAGTGATATATCATTGCAACTTTAATTTGTATTTCTCTGAAGAAGTGATGTTGAGAATTTTTTCATATGCATGATGACCACTGTATGCCTCTTTTGAGAAGCACCTATTCATGTCCTTTGCCCACTTTTTTGATGAGGTTGTGTGTGTGTGTGTGTGTGTGTGTGCGTGCACGCAAGAGTGCTGAGTTGTTTGAGTTTCTTCTAGATTCTGCTGGATAGTACCCCTTTGCCTGGCATAATTCGCAAATAATTTTTACCCATTTTGTAGGTTTTCTGTTAACCTTGCTAATTATTTCTTTCACTGAGAAAAGCTTTTTAGTTTTATTAGGTCCCATTTGTTTATTTCGGTCCTAATCTCAATTGTTTTAAGGGTCTTCGTCATAAGTTATTTGCCTAGGCTGATGTCCAGAAGAGCATTTCCTAGGTTTTCTTCTAGGATTTTTATAGTATCAGGTGTTGCATTTAATCTTTGATTCACTTTTGTTAATTTTTATATATGGTGAGGTCAGGGCTCCAGTTTTATTCTTATGCTTATGGCCAGTCAGTTTTCCCAGCAACATTTATGAAATAGGATATCTTTGTCCAATTGTTTATTTTTGCTAGCTTTGTTGAAGATCAGTTGGCTGTAGATATGTGAATTCATTTATGGGTTCTCTATTCTGTTCCATTGATCTATCTGTCTATTTTTGTACTAGTACCATTGTAACATGCTGTTTTAGTTACTATAGCCTTGGAATATAATTTGAAGTCAGACAGTGTGGTACTTCTGCATTTGTTATTTTTACCTATGATTGCTTTGACTACCTGGGCCCTTTTTTTTGATTCCACATAAAATTTAAGATGGTATTTTCCTAGCTCTGTGAAAAATGTTGGCATTTTTGTAGGGATTACATTGAATCTGTTGATTGCTTTGGGCGGTATGGGTATTTTAACAATATTTATTCTTTCTTTTCATGAACAATGGATGTCCTTCCATTTGTTTGTGCCGTCTATGATTTCTTTTATCAGTATTTTATAGTTCTCCCTGCAGGGATCTTTTACCTCCTTGGTTAGGTGTATTCTCAGGTATCTTATTTTTTGTGTGTGGTTATTGTAAATGGAATAGAGCTCTTGATTTGGTTCTCAGCTTGAGCATTATTAGTATTTGAAATGCTACAAGTTTTTAAAGTTGGTTTTGTATCTCAAGACTTTACTTACGGAAATTGTTTATCAGGTACAGAAGTCTCTTGGAGGAGTTTTTAGGGTTTTCCATATAATCATGTCATCAGTGAACAGGGATAGTTTGGCTTCCTCCTTGTTGATTTGAATGCCTTTCATTTCTTTCTCTTGCTGAATGCTTTTGTGAAGATTTCCAGTACAACAATGTTGAATAAGAGTAGTGAGAGTAGACATCCCTGTCTTGTTCCTGTTCTGAGGGATAATTATTTCATCATTTCCTTTTTAAGTATGATGTTGACTATGCATTTGTTATATATGGCTCTTATTATTATGAGATATGTTCCTTTAATGACAAGTTGGAATTTTTAAAATCAAGAATGGCTGTTGGATTTTATCAAATATTTTTTCTGCACCGATTGAGGCGATCCTATGATTTTTGCTTTTACTTCTATATATGTGGTGAATCATGTATATTGACATGTATATATTAAACCATCCTTGCATTCCTGGAATGAAACCCATTTGTTCATAATAGATTATTTTTTAAATATGTTATTGAACTAAGTTTGCTAACAGTTTGTTAAGGAATTTCATATCTATATTCATCAGGGACATTGGGACATAGTTTTCTTTTTGTTGTTGTTGTGTCCTTGAGTAATTTTGACATCAATGTGATACTGGTTTCATAGAATGAGTTGAAAAGGAGTCCTTCCATCTTGATTTTCTTGAAATAATTTCAGTAAGATTAGTACCAGATCCTTTTTGTAAATCTGATAAAATTTAGCTGTGAATATGTCTGGCCTTTGAATTTTTTATTATTGGAAGATTGCTTTCATTACTAATTCAGTATCATTACTCATTATTGGTCTACTTGTGTTATATGTTTCTTACTGGTTCTGTCAAGGAAGATTGCATGCTCCCAGGAATTTATCCATTTTCTCCAGATTTTTCAGTGTGTTGTTGTAGAGTTGTTTATAGCAGTCTCTGGTGATCTTCTGTATTTGTGGATATTTGTTGTTATGCTACCTCTGTAATTTCTGATTGAATTTATGTGAATTTTCTTTCTTTTTAGTCTTTGTCAGTCTGTTTAGAAGTCTGTTGATTTTTTTTAATTCTTAAAAAAAAAAAAACCCAAACTTTTTGATTAATGGAATTTTTTTTTTTTTTTTTTTTTTTGGTCTCAATGTCACTTAGTTCTGATCTGAGTCTTGTTATTTCTTTTCTTCTGCTAGCTTTTGGTTTAGATTGTTCTTGCTTTTCTGGTTCTGTGTGGTACCAGGTTAAATTTTGATTTTTTGATTTATTGTAGAGATGAGGTCTTGCTGCCCAGGCGGGTCTTGAACCCATGGGCTCAGGCAATCCATTCACCTCAGCCTCCCAAAGACGCGGGATTACAGGCTGAGCCACCAAGCCCGGCTTATTCTATCTTTTTGATGTAGACATTTAAGGTTATAAACTTCCTCTCAGCACTATTTTTACTATATCCCAGAAGTTTTGGTATGTTGTGTCTTTATTCTCTATTTTCATTTGTTTCAAACATATTTTTTAAAATTCTGCCTCAATTTCATTGTTTACCCAGGGATCCTTCAAGAACAAGTTATTCAATTTTCAGGTAGTAGTGTAGATTGGAGAGTTCTTCTGAATATTGACTTCTAATTTTATTCCACCATTATCTGAAAAGATGTTTGGTATAATTTTAATATTTTTTAATTCATTGAGACTTGCTTTATAGCCTAGGATATTGCCTTTTTTGGAGAATGTTCTATGCAGAGATGAGAAGACTGTATGTTGTGTGGAAAGTTCTGCAGATGTGTGTTAGGTCTATTTAGTCTGTTGTTCAGTTTAATATTTACTTGATGATTTTCTGCTTTGATGATCTGTCTTGTGATGTAGTAGGATGTTGAAATCTCCCATTTTCATTGTATTGTCAGTGTTTTCTAAGGTCAAGTAGTGTTTGCTTCATAAATTTGGTTGCTCCAGTGTTTAGTAATATGTTTAAGGTAGTTAAATCTTCCTGTTCAATTTCACCCTTTATCATTATATAATGCCTTTCTTTCATTCTTTTTTTTTTTTTTTTTTGAACCACTGTTGATTTAAAGTCTGTATTGGCTGAAATAAGAATAGCTACTCCAGCTCATGTTTGCTTTTCATTTACATGATATATCTTTTCCCCCCATTTGCTTTGAATTTTGGTAGCCTTTGGCCAGTGGTTGAGTATTTTGCAGGCAGCAGTTGGCTAGTTCTTTTTTTTTAAAATCCCTTTTGACACTCTGTAGTTTTATAGTGGAGCATTTAGGACATTTATGTTCAGAGTTGATACTGATATGTAAAGTTTTGTTTCTGCCATAGTGTTGTAAGCTAGCTGCCTTGGGATTTCAGATGTGTAGATCCTTTATAATATCTATGAGATTTGTGCTTGTGGTCTTTTATGATAGTGGGTACAGTCATTTCAGTAAATGTTTAGATCTCCTTTGTGCATCTCTTGTAGAGTCAGTTTAGTGGTGATGAATTATTTTAGTGTTTGTCAGGGAAAGACATCAAAAATATTATAATAGTTAATGTGGATCATTTTACAATAATGTATTCAGAAATTTATGAGGATAACATAAACATTTTAAACATATATGCCTCTAAAGAGCTTCAAAATAAATTTAATGTAAACTTACAGAACTAAGGCAGACATAGTCAAATATGAAAATCTCAGACTTAGGTTTTAATAACCATATATCAGTGACATCAAAAGGAGGCAAAATCAGTGAATATATGAGTTCTGAAAACTACCATTAATCAGCATGACAAAATTGACATAATTGAGCCCCATTCCCACAACTGTAAAACACACATTATTTCCAAGTGCACATGGAATAGACTACATATAAGCATTAAATAAAACTTAACAAATTTCAAAAGGTTGTAAAGATAGAGTTTTTGCTGACTATTGCTACATTAAATTAGAAATCAATTGCTATAAGGTATCCAGATAATTGCCAAGTATTTAGAAATTATGTAATAAACTTCTCAATACCTCATGGGTCAATGAAAAATCATAAGAAAAAAATTCAAACAATAAGATTAGTATGAGATAGTTAAAGCACTGTTTTGAGACACATTTATGGTTTTAATTGTCTATATAAAAAAGAAAAAAGTGTTTAAGGTTAATTATCTAAGTTTTTACCTACAAAAGCAAAGTAAATTAAACTCTGAGTAAGCAGAAGGCAAGGAATAGTAATTATGAAATCAAAGAAATGGAAAACCAACACTGGAGTCTTTTAAAAGACTAAATATTGATAATTGTCTATCAATACTACGCACAAAAAAGGAGAAAAATACAAATTACAAATATCAGAAATGATTTTATTATAGATGCCTCAGTATTAATAAATGATAGTAAAGGCACATTATGAGAAATGGTATTCTAGAAATTTGGTAACTTGAATCATATAGACATATTCCTTAAAAAACACAACTTACTAAACACATTCAGAAGGGAATAAAATATTTGAATAGTCTATTTCTGGTAAAGTTATTGAATTTTTAACTAAAAATAAAAACCTACACACACAGAACTTCAGGCCAAGACTCCAAGTCAAAAAAAAAAAAAATTTTTTTTGGTAAATATTTTAAAAAGAAATGATATTAGTCTTACAGAAATAAAAATCCTGCCTTTTGCTAAGGTTTGAGAGAACTGACTACCTAGAACTGGGGAAAGGATACAGGTTCTACTTGTTTATTCAGATTTCAGCTTTTTCTGTTTTCAACACCTGTGCTTACCCTTGCTTTTGTCGTCATTAGTAGCCAAGATTCTGGCCTTTTCTGAGGGCTTATGTTTTGTGACTCCTTCCCGCTATAGGCTTTAAGCATATGTATTATAGTCTCTTAGTAATATGGCAATATAGTTAAGTATGCAAGTCTTATGTAAGTCAATAATGTTTTACTCTTAACATATTATCCGTATTACTTTCCCTCTGTTCTAATGTCAGTTATCATATCTTCAGCTCTTTCTTATAATTTACATTTTTTTCTTTACTGTATAAAATGTGACATGTATTTTCTTCACTGGGTTCATGTCTATAGCCATGTTTATTTTTAGGTTTTCGTTAATGCTATTTCAGGCTATTACTTTTTCTAAAGTCTTGATTTTCTTTAATGTTTTTATCTTAAATATTATTTTTATTGTACATTTACAAATTACTCAATTAATATAACAGGATCTTGGAATGACCAATCTCCTATGTTGGAAGAACTGCTGATATACGTACATTTGTGTAAGATTGTTTATTGGTATACTTTGTAACTATTATTTTCTCTGAGTTTCTCTTTACGGGAGCATTTTCTGTGAGATTCCTGTATTGCATGTATTATAGATGTGTCTCTAGAAAAAAGTTTCACTTTCAGGCATTGCACATTTGTCATAGATACAGTGCTTGTTTGTAACATTAATAACTTGGCAGTAGTGTTTTTCAGCCCTTTATGTAGTGAATATTGTAAGTTAAGAACCTATCCGTCTTGTATTTCTCTAGTTTGTAAAAATTATTTACAATTAAATGTTTATCAGTTTATCCTTTGTAAAAAATGTATAATATTACTACTATTATTGACATTAATAATTCTTTATTCAGATACTAGGAAGCTTTCGTTACTCTGATAAGTAGAAGACTCAAAGACATGGCCTCTAGTATACTTAACTATATTCACATTACACACCATGAATAGGGGCCATAATTTACTGTTTCTCAAGAAATTCTTTGAAATGGAGAATGTACCTGGATTACCAAATCATGTCTAAAATTTGTTTAGTTGGTGAAGATTTTCCTTTTAAAACTTAGCCTTAAAGACTAGATCAAATGCCCCATGCCCTGCTGAAACCTAGATACTACAAATACCATTTAGACTTTGAAATGAAAAGGTATTCTCCCCACCATCACATTTTCTGTTTTTCAGTTACTTTCTGAAGAATGTCAGATTTATGTCTATGCTACCCTGGGGCCCCTGCTATTTGCTTCATGCATTTTTACATGTTAACATGGAGATAGAACTAAACAATGTCATCATCTGGCACACATACAAATAGAAAACAAATTTATTCTCAAAACAACTTTTGCTTACTTTTATAAACAATGAAGGAGTTTAAACACAGTGAAATACTTCATTCACATGTAATGGCATTGGAAAAGATCCTAATTTTCAGATTTTTCCAGGATAAAACATATGCAGATTAATCTTTGTTTCCTTACAATCTAACTTTTTAATTCCCTAAAAGTGTTCAATTCTTCCATTTTTCTCAGGACACCACCTGAGTTCTCTAATGCAGATTTAAATCAATGATTGGATGCTTCCTCAGTTCTAGCCCAAGCTGCCACAGGAGCCAAGGGTCTTGCTTTGGACCCTTCTTCTGATGACTTCTTAACCCCCTTCATTGCAGAATGGGGACATATAAGGCCATGTGCACACATAGAATTATACACTGTTTTACTGAATTAAAAACATTTTATTAGCTCAGGAAATTGTTAGGCGGGAGTGGAGAAAGACTTGAATTGAAGAAATAATTAAGACTGACCATGAATTAGGAGTACCAAGTAATAAGACAGGAGGGGAGAATATGAAAAAAAAAGTGATTTGGTGGTAAATGATGATAAAACTTGAGAAATCTGCATCTCAATGTTGGAAGAAAATAAAATGTTGGAAGAAAATAAAATGAAGCTGACTCTTCAAGCAGTCAAGATTCCTAATGGGAACAGCTTACTTGAAGCTTTACAAAATTGGTAACCAAAAAATTAGTCCTGTCCATCAAAATTAATCAGTTTTTTGGTGAAATGTAGTAATGATTCCGTGTTTCTACTCACTGGAGGAGAAACTGGCAAGAGTCTAAAATAACGTTCTAAATAGTTCTCCAACTGCTGAATTATTTTTCTAATAAGTTCAGTAATTTTGCACATATTTCATACTTTTACCTTAACTTAAATCAGTTCTGCTCCAAGTATGACATGGGAGAAGATATTGCAGATCATTAGTCATCAATGTGCTATGATTTACGGCAAATTGTGTTTAATATCCCCATAATTACTGATATCATTCTTTTATTTCATTTTTATATTCTTATGGATGAGAGTTAGAAAATCCTAATGGAATTGATTGTCAGAGTTATTTCCAAATTCAAAAATATATTTTCTCTAATGTTAACTCTCGGTTCTCTATATTTTACATCTTCAGTGTAAAAAAGAGAAATGAAAGAAAATATTATTTCTTATAAAATTGCCTTCAATTTAATATTTTATGAAAAAACTCTGTTATATTAATACCATATTCCCACTGACAAGCATTGTGCGTCTATATATTAATTTCCTTATTGGTAAAATAGTTCTAGAATATAACCATATTTACGATTAAATAAGGGTTTCTGTATTATACATGGTTATAAAAAATGCCAGCTCCTTGAGAAAGCCGGATTTAATATAGCTTTCTGCCTTCACATCAACCAATTCACTACCATATATAATACTGACTTAAATTATGAGCAATGCAAAATTCAATGTGTAGATCCCAGTTTATAAACCCTTCAAAAAGTAACTTTCTTGGTCTAAACTTTAATTTGTATTTTAACCATCTCCACCCAACTTTTCCCCATCTAACTTGATGGCAGACTCTTATTCACAATTAATTAAAGACGGTTTATGTTCTCAGATCCTAAACAGCTCTTAGTAGTGGGGTGAAGCTTTGTCACTGAGGGAGGAACTTAATTTGCAGTTCATTCACCATAATGACTCCTGAGAGTATCAGTCTTCTCTTCAGTCTTTGTCAGTTCACTGATTCCACCCCTGAGCCTTTCCTCATTCTCCATGTCAAGATTTCTTCAGGTCTGGAATTCTAGCAACAGCTTCTCATTCCCTCCTTGGCCACACATTATCCAGGTCTCCCATGTATCTGCATATTTGTCCCAAGAGTGACAGTTATTAACAGAAGGACACCCTAATTTCCATGCAAAAAGATAAACAAATAATAAAATTTTCATTAACGCCATTAAGAGATGTTAAAATGCGCAACCCAGTTTAAGATAACAGAGTGCAGAGTGGCATACTCCCTTGAGGGTACATACCGGCTGCAGACAGCATCTAGCAGAAGTAAAGATGCCACTGAGTGAGGATTGTGCCGTCTACTTCCTTACACCGTATCTTCCCTTGCTCTTTTGATTCCGACCTTCTTTTCAGGTATGAAAATAATCATCATTTGCTTATGAGAGTGCCAGATGGGATGGACAAACACATTTCTCAGATATAGCAGGGCTAGTCCTCAGGTCTGCTTGAAACATGTTTCTCCAATACCCTTACCAATGGCTCACTCTTCATAATGACTACCTACAGAAAGAAGTCATTTAATCTCTGGACCATTCTGCTCATACTTATTCTGATATTGATTGTCGTTAGCTGAAACCTATCTGCCTCTAACTTGACTGCATAAAGCCCTAACAAAGAGGCTACTGGGCATCTACACGTTGACAGCCCTCCACTGATGATTCGGATAAGTACACAGGCTTCAAAACCATTGATTTAGAAAAGTGGATCTTAACCTTGGCTGAACATTGGAATGCTTAGGTAGTTAAACGTGTGTGTGTCTGTCTGTGTGTGTGTGTGTGTCTGTGTGTGTGTGTGTGTGTGTGTGTGTGTGTGTGTGTGTGTGTGTGTGTGTATACACGATTTCTGGCCCCATGCTGATTTAATTGACTTGTGGTAAGATCAGGACATCTGGATTTTGAAAACCTCCCCAGGCATTTCCAATAGTCAGTCAATGTGGCAAAACATTCTTCTAGAAGACTAGATGGGCAATTTGTCATTCAGTCTATTGCCAAAATGTTCTTTAATATTTTTCCAAAATTGAGGTTATATTCGTTCTTTTCCTAACATCACATTGGATCAAATACCAGCGGAAGTGTGCTGGGATTCAAGACAGGGAATGGATACTAATCGAGGATAATAATAAAATTATAATAATTATCTATCCAAATGAACAGTGCTGAAATGAAGTCATGATCCCTTCTTTTGGCTTAAAAAGATACTACAACTTAGAGGCATAATAATTTCTTTAATCATGAGGTGGAGATCAAATTAATGCCAACACAACTATCTCCAAAGCCTGTGCTCCCTAGAATATACTGGTTAGTCATTGAAGGAAGAGAGATGGAAGATACAGTGGGAGGTGAGTTAGGACTCTGGTTTGGGGCATACATATTACCCAAGGCTTAAGGTCTTATATTTTAATTTTTATTTTTCAAGGCTTATAGTAGGATTGTTTTCTTCCAGTCCCTCAAAACTAACCATGGCCATGTTATTTGCTATATTCAATGAAACGAGACTTTAAATGGCATAAATCTCCTCTGACCAGTGTCCAACTTTCCATATCTATTTTTGACCAAAGGTTTTAGAGTTCTTTTAGGTTGTCAATATTTCAGCCTAAATCCATGACAGAAGATGTTGTGAATCAGAACCCCAAAAAATCTACAAAGCACTAGGCATGAAAAATAAATTAAACTTTGTTGTTACTGTACTATAGCTTAAAGTATTCTCACAAATTTACAGATAGAACTATCTTTAGATTAGAAGAATATAATTTCATTGCTTAGCATCTTTGTGTATAACCATTGCAATAACAATTTATCCACCAAACTGATTTTGCATTCAACTTTACTTATCTATCTTCTTTACAAAGACATCATCCTAGATCTTATCAGATGCTTTTCTGAGGTCCAGATTTACTATTTCCACAGCTATACCTTGTTCAAGTAACTCATTGATGCTTTCAAGAAATAAATAAATTGAAGTTGTTTATATAAACTTGTATCAGGTCACACTGTTGAGTGACTGATCTTCTACATCAGCGGCCTCAAATACCAGGTCTTTAAAAAGTCCCTAGATGACAGTTTTATAGTCACCTGAGGAATTTAGTAAACTGTAGACTTTTAATCTTTTCCTAGTGAATTTGTTCAAATAAATTAAGGGTGTCCTTGGGGCTCTTTGTGTTTCATAAACTCTAGAGAATGTTTTATGTGAACCAGATTTGGACTATTGACTTAGGTCAATGACTCTTGATTATGCTGGCATAACACAGTGAATTATTTACCTTTTCAAGAAACATAGGGCTATCCTATCAGTGAAGGCTCTTATAGACCCTGTGGTATAACAGAATATTGAGATAAAGTTTGGAAAAGGGATAAAGAACGGCCATTTGGAAAAATTCTTCAGTTAACTCTGAAATGACCTCTTGCTCATTAAAGGCAAATGTTGCAAGTGCTCACAAACTGTCAGTTTGATAGGGTAATTATATTGAAACACATTCTTAGCTACAAACAAGATAATCTATGCTTACAAACAAGATAATCTATGCTTGCTTGTTTATATGGAATTTACTTATTTTCAAGTATTTTATGGCATATCAAATTTCAAGAGGATCGTAGAAACAAGTATGAATACTAGCTAGTCAAGAACAATACAGTTAGCAGAAATGCTTCATCACACTGTAAAACTATGCTATTATAAACATCTCCTATCACTGCCTCTGGTTAAATACGATACCAGGGGACCATGGTGAGAAATTCGAACACAGCTAAGCCAGAAAGTGAAGGAACTCAGACCCAGATCTCATCTTCTTGTGGCTGACACCAACCAAAGCTACCCAATTCTACCTGCTATTTCTCTACATGTACATAACAGAATCTACAGAATTTAGATGTAACAAACTCTTAGATATGTAGCTTTTACTCTGCAGTTTCTATAGCAGAGAAATAAAAGCTGGGATATGGTTGCAAAAGACTTGAGCCATTTTTCAGTATCACCTCCATCAACCTAAGTCCTGAAATCATGTACTAGATTAAAATAAAATAGATCTTAACGTGTGTCTACTTTATAGGGTTCTGTCAATTGCCTTCATCCTGCTACTTGGTTTGGTGTCTCAGTAAGAAGCCTTACTATCTCAGTTTTCTAACTTGTGAAGTCTCACATTCTTTGAATTACTCAATAATATCCATAATTAAATAATTTCATATTCATGTTGCATAATAAACAAAATTACAGTTTGGGGTTTTTTTATGCTAGGGACATGGGCACATACTTTGTTTTGCTTTGTATTCTACTTTGTTTAAAGAATTTATTTTTAGATTAGTTTTAGGTTTAAAGCAAAATGAAGATAAAGTTACTTTGATATCCCATATACCCTCTGTCCCCCACAAGCACAGTCTCCCTCACTGTCAATGTACCCTACCAGAGTAGGTCATTTGTTACAACTGGTGAACCTACATTGACATCATAATCGCCGTATGTTCATAGTTTACCTTCGGGTTCAGTCTTGATGTTGTACATTCTTCAGGTTTGGAAAAATGTATAATAAAAAGTATTCATCAGTATAGCATACAAAATATTTTCACTGACCTAAAAACCCTCTGTGCTCTGGGTGCTCATCCTTCCCTTTTCCAAACCCTTAGCAACAACTGACATTTTTCTATCTCTGTGCCTTTCTGCTTGTGCTTTAAAAAAAATGCACATTTACTTATATATGTCAAATTCCAAATTCCACATGCTTTAGAATAACTACCAGAGTCTAGAGGCTTTTCAGACTTGCAGTTTTTGTTACCTCTGAAACTTTATTTTTATCTGAATTACCTGATAGACTTCTTATAATAGAAGAAAGGGTTTTTTTGCTTAATAGATTCTTTAAATTAACAGACTTACATTTTTTAAGAGTGAAAAAAATCAAGTTACATCTGAATGAGTCAACACTTCGGTCATCTTAAAGACCAATTTCAATAAATCCTTGATAAATAGGGATAAGAGCAGAAATGGTCTTTCTATATAGAATTAAAATACATAATAGCTACATGAATGTAAGTAGAGCTACTGCCCTTTGGTTCTGGCCTACTGAACATGGTGACAGGATGGTACAGATGGTATGAGGGGGTTTTCATCACAATGCACTTTCCCTTAAACTACGAAGACCACTGTTGGTTCAGGAAGTTCCTTTGATCAATTTGTAATATCTGACAGCAGAGTCATATTTCTGCAATGAATGACTGACTCGCAGCACGTTTATCAAGGTGACTCATTTGGTTCTGATGATGAAGCTGAGTCTTCTTGAAGGTGTCTCTTGTTTACATTCATTCTGCTCTCATTTTAAAATTATTTTGCTCATTTTAGTGACTAATTTCATATGTAGAAATTCCAATAATTGTCACTGAGAGGAATATGTTAATATGTCCTTGGTAGCCACTTCCTATGCTCAGCAATCACTTAGTATAAGAATTTACCAATACAGAAAGAGAAGTAGAAGGAATAAGTTAAGGCGATTTCCTTGACGGGAGAGGCACAGTGGGAAGTTGCTGTGAAATCACCCTCTCTTGATTAAAACCTAAGTATTTGGGAAAGCAAGATTGAAGAGCTCAAACGTAGAGGTCTAAATTTAGGAACCTTTATTGAGAGGGCTGCTTTGTCCTCCTAAAGCCTTTTTTTTGTGGTGGGGGGGAGATTCAAATAAATCTAAGAAATTTCACATTCTCAGAGGGAGAGAGAATTACAGGGCATTAAACCTGCCTTCCTTCTCAGGAACATCATGTTATTCCCACTTGAATGGCACACTAAGTTGGTTTGCAGTTAGAGGAAGCCTTCACCAGCTAAGCTCTTTTGGAATGCATGTGCTGTGTGTACTTCCCTCATTTTTCCTTCTGGAATCCTCTGGCTGAAATTTGATATTTAAACCATCAGCAGGATGACAAGCATGAAAGCACTCCTGCAACCTGACCTCTTAAGTGACAGAGAATTACAAAAGACAGTACTTATTTAAGGTAATCTGTGACACTGAAAAGGGCTTGATGTAATCACAGAGAATCAAGAGGAGAGAGAGGCAGGGGCAGGAAGAGATGGACCGTGAGATAGACAAACATTCGATGCGACATCTTGTGAGGAGACAGAGGTGGGTATGAAGCAGTAGGGGCAATGTCTACGAACAGAGGTCAGGAGAAAGCATGGCCTGATGCCACTTGGGTGCATCATTTCTAAATACTCTCCTGAAATTATTGATAATACACAATGTCCTTGATACTTAATGAGCTGTTCTTTTGCTTACTTCATGTGCATTTCACTGCCAGTGTTTAATAACATATAGACTTGACATGCTGCAGAAGATGAGGTGATCTTATAAATGCCTTCACTGGCAAAATGAAACACAAAGGGTGAAAGTGGAATTTTAAAAGTCAGGCTTTTGTGGCCACTGCACTCCAGTCTGGGTGACAGAGTGAGACTCCAACTCAAAAAAAAAAAAAGTCAGGCTTTTATTTCTTCCTAATTCAACTTTTAATTGGAAGCACTTAGCTTTATTTATCTAAAAGATAATGATTTTTGTCAGACAAAAAATGTATCTCTTTGATGTCAAGGATGATTCTCTTCCTGTAAAAAAAAAAAACAAGAAATATTGGATCTTGGAGGATTCATTTATTTATGAGATTCATTTTGCTCTATTATTTAAAGTGGGCTTATGTATCCACTCTACTCCTGAACATTCAAATAAAATTCAAACGTTCATGCTGATTTAATTTACTAAATATTCCTTAGGGAGAAAGTCTGAGAATATTTTTCAAGGTTTTGGATTCCAGACTAAATATGTCCAATGTTTTTAAAAGTGAGGTATTCCTTTGTTTCATCCTGTGAACTAAAAGTGAAGGAAACCTTGCCCTGGAACCATATCCTTACTCTGTCGTATAAATCATTGCTATAAAGGAGGTTCAGATTTGCATCACAAATAGTATGTCATCATGTGTTGTTCTTCACGGTAGGAGGGCGTCTGAGTTAAGATGCTCAGTCCAAGATTTCAAGATATTAGAAGTCTTGTTCATGGACAGACAGAATACAGTCCAGGATTTTTTGACACAGTGAGTCTCCACCACTGCACCAGGCCAGAACCCGACAAACCAAAAGCAACTTCACCTCAGAACATCATTGCTGGTGGGTGGACCCTGAGCCTCTTTATTTGGACTCTGGACATTGTGCCTGCGCCTGCCCTGAGTACCTGGCCACCCTTGACCCGACGGGCACATACCTAAGATGCTGACCTTCCCTCTGTCATTAAGAAAACAAAATTACATGATGTTGGGGTTGGAAAGGTCTTTGGAAGTCACCAAATCACCCCAATTTTCCAGATGAGGGAACTGAGGTCCAAAAAGGAAAAGGAAAGTAATTCATC
Organism: Carlito syrichta; assembly: GCF_000164805.1. Lineage (NCBI taxonomy): Eukaryota > Metazoa > Chordata > Mammalia > Primates > Tarsiidae > Carlito > Carlito syrichta. The sequence continues at coordinate 185,875 of NW_007246537.1, forward strand.
AGGTCGCATGGATACCCAAAGGCGTGGACACAGTGCTTCTGCTGTGGCCCTTTCCTTGAAGAAATGGTTCCTTCTCAACCCATAGGCTACTTAGCATCTGCTTGCATTTCATGTGCTGTGGCTTGACTATCTGTCCCATCCAAAACTCATGCTGAAACTTAATCTCCACTGTGTCATTACTGCAAAGTAGGGCCTTTAAGAAGTGATTGGGTCATGAAGGTTCTGCCCTAAGGAAAGGATGAACTGATTTCTGGATTAATGAATGAGCAAGTTAATAGATTAACGGGTTCTCAAGGGAATGGGAGTGATAAGTTTATAAGCGGAAGAGACCGGAACTAGCCCACTCAGACCCCCTTACCATGTGATACCTCGTGCCATCTCAGGACTCTGCAGAGAATCCTCACCAGCAAGATGGTCCTCACCACATGTGACCACACAGCCTTGGACATCTCAGCTTCTATAACTGTTAAGAAATAATTTTTAAAGATAAATTACCTAGTTTTGGTAATCTGCTATGGCAATAAAAAACAGACTAGGACAGAAAGTAGGTACCCATGAAGTGGGGCATCACTGATAATAAATACTTGAAAAAGGTGGAAATGCCCTGGGAGCTCAGCAATTGACAGAGAGGCTGAAAGAGTGTGGAGGAACAGTCTAGAAAAAGCAGAGGTTCTAATGAGGGCTTAGGAAACAAGACTAGGGAAAGTCCGTCATTCCTTGGACATTGGCTAAGTGATCGTGACCAGAGTGCTGACGGAAATGTGGACGCTACAAGACATTGTGAAGGAGTTTCGGAGGGAATTGAAGAAGGAGGTATTGGAACCTGGAGTAGAGGCCATCCTTGCTATAAATTGGCAAAAAACTTGGCTGAACTGTGTCCATACCTGAGGGCTTTGTGGAAGGCAAGCTTGAGAGAGATGAACTAGGCTATATTTTGGAATAAACATCTAAGTAGCAAAGCATTCAGGCTGCTGCATGGTGACTTTTAACTGCATGTATTAAGCTTCGAGAGAGGGAAAAAAATGACTTAAGGACAGAATTTGTAATCAAAGGAAAGGAAAGTAATAAGATTTGGAAAAATCTCAGCCTGGCTATGTAAAGAGTGGAAAAAAATATGTGTCAGGGGGAGGAAAGCAAGCCTGTGGCCCAGCAACTTTCTGTTAAGTAGATTAGTCCAGAGAGGATACTCAAGGGAAGAGAGGGATGACTCCCCCCACTGAATATTTCAGACATCGCTGAGGCTTCCCCTCCTATCGAAGGTCCAGAGCTCTGGGAAGGCAGAATCGTTGCAGGGGACAGACCCAGGACACCCTCCTCAGGCTTGCGACCCAGAAGCCCTCGGGTCTCGGTTCCCTGTCTTTCAGCACATCCCTGGCTTCCCGCGTTGTGCTTCAAGTGGCCTGAGGTGATGCTCGACTCTGCTGCTCCGAAAGGTGGAAACTGTAAATCTCGGAGGCATCCACGCGGGGCGGATTCTGCCGGCCCACCAAATGCAGGAGCTGTGAAGGCCTGGTGGCCTCCACCCTGATGTCAAGGGATGTCTCTGAAAGCCTGAGGGCCCAGGAAGAGACCTGTTGCACTGATAAGAACTCTCACTAAGGCATTGCCTAATGGAAATGTGGGGTGGGGTGCCACAGAGAGCCCCACTAGGCAATGCCTAGCGAGCCACGAGGGCAGGACCACCGCTGGGACCCTGGAGTGGTGGAATCATCAGCTTCGGGCAATGTTCATGTGGGAAACCTTAGGTACCCGACACCAATCAACAGAAGCCACTTGGGCTTTATTCAGCCTAGAGCAGGGCTGCCTGATGTCTTGGGATGCAACCCTTTATCCCAGTGTGTTCAGAAGAGGAAATATGGCATCAGAAAATATTATTCGTTCACCTTGAAGGTAGATAACTTGTTTTGGCTTTACAGGCTCACAGATGAGACTCTGGGCTTTGAACTTTTGAGTTGGTACTGGCCCGTGTTAAAACTTTGGCGCTATGGGGATACAATGTGTGCATTTTTATGTGAAAAGAACATGAGTTTTGGGGAGCCAAGGGTAGGAGGGCACAGTTTGAATATTCGTTTCTTTCAAAAGGAAAGTTGAAATTTAATCTTCCATGTGACAGTTTGGGAGATGGGATTTTTAAGAGGTAATTGGACAGAGCCATCATGAAGGAATTAGTCCGTTCATGGATTAATAGGTTAATGGATTAATGGGCTATCACATATCACCTGGCCTGGTGGCCTTATAAGAAAGACAGAGACCTGAGGTAGCACACTCAGTTTTCTCACCATGTGATACCCTGAGCTACCTCAAAACCCCATAGAGAGTCGCCAAAAGCAAGAAGGCTCTCACCTAACCTTGGACTTTTAAACCTCTGTAGCTGTAAGAAATACACTTCTTTATAGATTATTCAGTTTCGAGTACTCTGTTATAAGCAACAGAAACTGGACTAAGACAACATGGAAGTGGATAGTTTCTGGAAATGTGAGTTTTGTTGAAAACAATTGATTTTAAAAAAATTATAACCATTCCATTTAGCATATTTTATATGCATGGGTATATGAGTGAAGCAAACAAGTGTGTGTGCAGAGGGATAAATCTGAGGAGAGTTTATTTTGAAAAAACATAAAAAGTTGCTGTTTTAAATTATCCATGCGTATGCTCCCTTGAGTTCAAATGGAGATATTATCTGTAGAACTTAAAAAATATATTTTTGAACATATTCTTTATTTTATTTAATTTTAAAGTTGTGGGGTGCAATTCAGGACTAGGTATGCAAGAGGCTATTATGCAGATAAAGTCTGGGCCACCCTTGGGTCCCCACTTGGCCTATTTTGAGATCAGCTACCCTTATTGATGATGTGACCCACCCCCCCCCCATCCCCTGGCAATTTCCCACTAGTGCCAATCCCTTTCTTATAGTATTATGATAAATTTTTAGAGTCTGCTATGAGTGAGTTCTTTGTTTCTGTGATACATCACTAAGTATTGAAGACTCTAAGTCCATCCAAGTTGCTGTGAAGCCCTAAGTTTGTCCTTCTTTATGACTGTGTAACATTCCATTGTGCATATGTACCACATTTTAAAAATCCAGTCCACCTTTGGTGGGAAGCACGATTGGTTACATGTTTTTGGTTATATACAAATGCTGTTTATTGTTAGTTAACATCCAGATTATATACTTTTTTACAAAGAAGTAGTCTTTGAAAATTCTTGGCATCGGGCACAATTAGTAACCTTGCTTAAGACAAAGAACAGAGCAAGTAACTCATATGTTATGTTTTTCATAAAGTCACTCTGACGTGAATTCCCTCATGTACAGATACTTTTTAAAGATATCACTGTCTTGTGGTCTACAAAGCATTCCGTTCTGCCCTTAAGCATAACTCCTACTTTTTTCCCTTAATTTTTAGCTATCTATTTTTTTGACCACTTTGTATATTCCAACTCCTTAAATTCTTAAAAGACCCATGTTTCAAGGCTATTCTACAATGGTTATTTATTCTTAATAAAGAACATGTGTCTTAAGCCTTGCCTATAATTATTTTCTTTTTTTTTTTTTTGAGTTGGAGTCTCACTGTGTTGCCCAGACTGGAGTGCAGTGGTCGCTCCCGGCCACCGCAGCCTTGACCTGCTGGGCTCCAGCGATCCTTCCGCCTCGGCCTTCCAAGTATCTGGAACTACAGGCATGCGCTTCCACACCCGGCTGATTTTTTGATTTATTGTAGAGATGAGGTCTCACTGCCCAGGTGGGTCTCAAACCTGCGGGTTCAGTCAATCCACTCACCTCAGCCTCCCAAAGGCGTGGGATTACAGGCTGAGTCACCGAGCCTGGCTTATAATTATTTTCTATCCTTAAAGCCTATTAACTCATTGCTAATGATTAACATAACACACTCATATCATGAAGCCTGCTTTGTATTTTCTTATGCTTAAAATTCTATAATCTTAACTTTATGCCCTTAACTCTATGTTAAAAACTTAGTCTGAATAACATGAATTCGTCTAATATTTATGTGATTGTTAACTTCTTAAGCATAATATACCACCTGTAGAAATTAAGAAATTAAGTAAATGTAATTTTTGCATTGGCACTCTTCCTAAAAATACAAACTGTAGCTTCTCAAATTTCTCCAATTAGTCGCCAATCAGAAGAAATAAAATCTTACAAGTGGTTATCTACCCACACATGATATTTAAAATCTCTATTGGTAATTTCCTGGCAAAGCCAGTGAGTTCCCTGACAAACATTAAATTGAGCACCTTTTGATTTTTTACAATTTTCTCGACTACCATGTTTAATCAAGTGATTGTGTGGTCTAATACCAGGAGGCCGGGGACGTGGAAATCTAGGGAGGAGTTCAAAGGAAAGGAGGGTAATTTTCTCATGAATTCCCCTCTTGTCTTTTTGCAAGGGGTAGTGGAGGAGTGAGTGGAATTTTGCTTTCCATCTTCAGACTGTGCAGAACTTTTCGGCTGCATCAATAACAAAAGTAGAAGAAGCAAGGGTTTCAGCTGCCCAGGTTTGCTTTGCAACCCAGGGTCTTCAGCCCCCTGGACTTTGTCAGCAGGCAGGCCTCCATGGCTGGCTCCCAACAGACCTCCTGACTGGAATTAGGTGGTATTTCAGTGTAGTTTTAATTTGCATTTCTTTGATGATTAGTGAGGCTAGGCATTTTTTCATATATCTGTTGGTTGCTCATATGTCATCTTTTGAGAAGTGTCTATTCGTATCTGTTGCCCACTTTTTGGTTTTTTAATCAGAATCTCACTCTGTCATCTAGGCTAGAGTGCAGTGGCACACTCATGGCCACCGCAGCCTCAATCTGCTGAGCTCAGGTGATCTTTCTGCCTCAGCCTTCCAGGTAGCTGGAACTACAGGCATGCACCATCACGCCTGGCTAATTTTTGTTGATTTATGGTAGAGATGAGGGCTCGCCAAGTTGCCCAGGTGGGTCTTGAACTCATGGGCACATCCTCTCATCTCAGCCTCCCAAAGGGCTAGGATTATAAGCGTGAGCCACCACACCCAGCCTTTTGCCCAATTTTTGATAGGGCTGCTTTTTTTTTGCTTTTCAGCACTTTTGAGTTTCCTGTAGATCCTGGACATTAGGCCTTGTCAGATTTATAGTTGGCAGATATGTTTTCCCATTTTGTGGGCAGTTTCCCCGCTCTCTTGATGGTTTCTTTGGTGTTGCAGAAATTTTTCCACGTGATGAGATCCCACTTGTTTACTTTATCTCTGATGGCAAGGGCTTTGGGGTTTTGATCGGGAATTGGTTGCCCACTCCAATTTCCATAAGAGTGTCTTCTGCATTTTCTAAGGTTCTTATAGTTTGAGGTTGTACGTTTAGGTCTTTGATCCATTTAGAGTTTGTTTCTGTGTATGGTGATAGGTAGGGGTCCTGTTTCAATCTTCTGCATGTGGCCAGCCAGTTTTCCCAGCACCATTTATTGAATAGGTTCTCCTCTCTCAGTGGTTGTTAGTGGAGGCTTTGTTGAAGAAAAGTTGGCTCAGAGATTGAGGTTTTGTTTCCAGAATCTCTATCCTGTTCCGTTGGTCTTGTACAGCCTGTTCTTATACCAATGTCAGGCTGTTGTGATTATTGTAGCCTTATAGTAAAGTTTAAAGTCTGGAAGTGTGATACCTCCTGCTTTGCTTCTTTTGCTGAGAATTGTTTTGGCAGTTCATGGCTGTTTTGGTTTCCATTCACCTGAATGTTTGTTTTCCATCTCCTATCTTCCCTCTCCACTTTAAGAGTGCCCTGGTGTCTGTTGTTCCAATCCTTGTGCCTGTGTATAAACAGTGTTTAGCTTCCACTTATTAGAGAGAACATATGGTATTCAATTTTCTGTTTCTGTGAAGATTCTCTCAGGATGATGGTCACTAGCTGCATCCATGTTGCTTCAAAAAACATGATCTTTTCTTATTCTTTTTTTAAGGCTGTGTATTATTCCATGGTATATATGTACTACATTTTTCTTACTCAGTCCACCATTCATGGGCACCTAGGTTTTTGTTTTTGTTTTGCTATTGTGGATAGTGTTGCAATAAATGTGTATGCAAGTATCTTTTTGGTAGAGTAGTTTTGCTCTTCTTTGGGTATATTCCCAATCATGAGATTGCTAGATTAAGCAGTAAGTTTATTTTTAGCTTTCTGAGAAATCTCCAAACTGCCTTCCAAAACAAGCCCCTTTCAATCATACCTGATTTCAGACCAATGAGGTGGCAATTAGTGGGCCCTTAGATAGCTTCCATAGACATTTTGGTTGCTAGAGGAGCCAACCACATGACTAGAGGACTAGAAATATTAAATCCACTTCTGACTTCTAGGGAGGGGAGGAGAGGGTAAAGATTAAGTTCAATCAACAAGGGTCAATGAATTAATCAATCATACCTATGTAATGAGGCCTCCACAAAACCCCTGAACAAGGAGACTAGGAGAGCTTTGAAATGGGAGAATACAGCAAGGTTGACATGGAGGTTGCATGTACCTGCACTGTCCTACCCCACCATAACTTGCTGTATGCATCACTGACATTGGCTGTTCCTGAGTTATATTTTTTTAATAATAAACTGGTAAGTGTAAGTAAATTATTTCCATGAGTTTGGTGAGCTGCTCTAGCAAATTATTATTAAAACAGATAAGAGGGATGTCAGAACCCCTGGCTTCAAAGCTAGTTGGTCAGAAATATGAGTGACCTAGATTGGAATCTAGAGCAGGACCAGTTTTATGATACTGAGTCCTTAATCCTGTAGGGTCTGCACTAATGCTGGATGGTGTGCTAGAACTGAATTGAATTGTATGAGATTTGCTTGGTGTGATAAATTGGACCTAAAGAATTGGGCGGTGTGAGGAAAACCCCACACATTTGCTGCCAATAACCTTGACAGTTAAAAACAATACAAATCCACAGTATAAGCAAAAAGCTTCTCAGAAAAAAAGATTTTCAAATACATTTTAAAAACTCTTATTTTTACAATTTTATATGAAGACAAAAACTGTAGGGTTGTTGTGGAATTTAAATTAAGTAACTCTATAAAGGCATATTTCCTAAAATTATATAAGGAAATGCAATTAATTTTTTCTATGAAAATCCCTGGGTATATTTATTTCATTTTTTTATGACCCAGTCTCTTTTTATCTCCCTGTCTCTATTTCTGTCCCTGTCCCTGTTTCTGTTTATCTCATTATGTATCTCTTCCTCTCTCTTTTTATGTTTCCAACATTAAATGAGGAATTACTGTGCGTTAGTCACCCTTCCAGAAAGAGTTTGCCGTAATAAGCCCAAATCTCTTTAAAAGTTTATAGTTAGAAAGATTGATATAAAAATAAAATATCTATAATAAAATACAATTAACACAGAAAAAATATGTATTGTTTCTACTCCTCTAAGGGGCAATATAAGTCTTGTCTGTTTTAGAAACAGGTAGCATTTAAGATGCACCTTGAAAAATGAGTGACATTTTAACAGTGTTGACATTTTAATAACAACCAATGGTAGAGATTAGACAGTTCTTAAGGAAATGGTGAGTCATTTGGGAATCTTTGGATTTGAATCCATGGGGGAACATTTATTTTGGTAGCATAGGAATATGTAAGCAGAGGCTGATAAGACAGTTCAAAACCATATTGTGAAAACTTTGATTAGAGTGGCAAAACCTGGCACAAAGTTTTCTAAGTAATGGCAACTTAGAGTATACATTTTAGAAAACGAGATTAATCTGGCTTAGGTGTAAGAAATCATTCTTTCAGTGGTGGAACAGATGTTGAAGGAGCAAGAGTTTGGGAACAGGAAAAGAAATGGAGACTTTTAATCCACACAATTGATGAAGGGGACCCAGAGCAAAGGTGTCACAGTAGAGCATGCAGGAGGATGACATGAACAATGGCTTAGAAAAGCAATTCATCATTCATTTATTTCCTGGAAAACATTTGTGCTAACTATGGAATAAAAGGCACAGAATGACCTATTGCAAAATAAGCTGGAAACGTACAGACCAAAAGACATGGAAGTGCATCGGGCGTTTCTGTATTGCAAGCTACTTACTGTAGCGAGAGCTGATAGTAGGAAGCAGTATTAGCAATCACCCAAAGCTTGGTCTGAGGAATACAGTAGGTCATGCTGAATACTTCAAATTTATTCTGAGGTTTATGGAAAATAAAAGGATTCTAAGCATGAGATGACTAAATCATATTTGTATTTTAGTGTGTTTTCTCTGATACCAGCTTAGATGTTAAATTTGCGGAGGTGAAAATAAAATAATATTAAGTGTATCATGTTACCTTGGAGGATGAAGAGAGAATATGTCAGCCTATATAGAGTAATTTGTAAAAATACATTGTAATAATGGTAGTATATATTTTTTAAAGGGGTAGACTTGGTCTTTCTGAATATTTATGTTTAAATATTGAATCCATTTTGGTAAAAATGTCATTATGCTGAACTTGTTCACTAAAACTTCAGCATTGAAAAATATTTTCAAAAACATTGCAAGATATCATTCTCCTAAGCAAGTTGAAGAAATTATATTAGTACTGTTCAGGTTTCCCACCTCAGTAGAAGTAAAACAACGATGAAAACCCACTTATGGTGAAACTACCTGGAAGAAGAGCTGACTAATAAGCAGGACTTCCCCGATGGGTTCTTCTTTGATTATTACATTCAGCAGCTTTTGCATTTTAAAATGTGTTCGTCATTCAATAGGATAGAGCCATGAAGGTTAATTTGTCAGAGGGAATATAATCATTTATTACTCTGTTCTAATTAATTAAAATAATTCAAGGATACCTTTTGGAAAGGGCAAACTTGAACACAGGACAATCTAGTTAGAAATCTGTGCTAATAATTTTGTTCACTTCTGCTGCATGTGTGAACCTTGGGTTTATAAATGCTTAAGGAGCAGACAAAGGAAAGTGTGGAATGAGGGAAGGAGTGAGATTTGAATAGACTTACTTGTGTAAGTCTGTTGTGATGTTGTCACAAGATAGAGTAGCTTCTACCTGAAGGTCTCTTTTGTCTCAGGAGTAGATGTCTAGAGTCATCTGTCCAGAAAGGAGAGATTGAAGATGTTGAGAAAATGATGAGAGCTTAAAATCATTATTATCAGAAAAATGAGAACACTCTACCTGATTTGAAGAATTTCAGACAACTCAGGATGTAGAGATCTTAATTCATATGATTTTATCATGTTTGTAGCCATGCGCAAAAGTTTAGGTTTAAAAACAGTTGATTATATACAAACAATGAGATCAAATGAAGGATGGATTTTAAACAATAGAGGCAATAAAAGGGGAATGAAGTTGAAAGCATCCACAGAACTCTGCGGAAACTTTATGGTGCAGTATTGAATATATGCAGTGAGAGCATTTATAATATACAGATCACAAAGTAGCAAACAACAGAGCTATAAAACAAGAGAGAGAAATGTGTTTCTGAGAAAGAGAAATCAAAGATGTCTCTAACATTTCTCCACAGTTTATTGAAATGTTATTTACTAAATCAATCAAGATGGGGGACATGAGAGGAAAAACAGGTTGATATGGATAAGATTTTTAGATTTTGAGATGTCAATAAATCCATGAAAAAGATAAGTAAGCATGAAAATGAGGCATGGAAAAAATATACATTTGGAAGTTTTAAGTATATAGGGTATTCATCAAGTGATAAGAACAATAAGAAAAAGTCAGCCAAGAAAATATGGAGTAAAAGAAAAAAAATTAAGGCGAGTTTTATGAGAAAATGTTAAATTAAGACAAGCAAAGCAGGAAGTCACCAGGAAGACTGAATGAAAGAAGCTGAAGAAGTAGAAGAATAGTGAAGAGAAAAACAGTCATAAAATAACATATGTCAAAACTGAAAATGATAGCATCAATACTTTGGAGAGCTCAAATGAGATGACAAACAGTAACAGACACAATATTTATTTTCTTAGCAATACCAATGGTACCAAATGAAAAAATAAAAACACAAGACTTTTTTTAAAAAATTACTTGAATTCTGCATTTGAAAACAGCCCCTCCCCACAAAAAGAAAGAAAGAAACATACACAAATACACACAGTTGTTGAACCATTCTAAGTGTAAATATCCACATTATATTTTATCAACAATGATTTTAATTACATGAGTTAATAGTAATCAAGAACTGAGTCTGAGTTACTCATACATACACAGAAGTTGTGTGGCTTTGGATAAATCGCATTATCTCACTGATTGGCATTTCCACCAGTGGAATATAAAATAATAGAGTCATCGATTCTTAATTTGACTCCGTAACTTGTCAAAAGTTGAAGACTTTATGTCAAGCATTTGAGTCAGGAGTATTATAGAATAAGTAAATGTGTTTTATTTATTTTACCATATTTTAATGAATCCTATTAATTTTTTGACATTAGAAAACAAAAGCAAAAGTATTTTCAAGTTCACTAGTAATTTCAAAATGCCATTAAAAAAATATAAAGACCTGGGCAAACCCTCCAGGTCCCCTCTTGCAGCCTGCGGCTTTCCTATTTTCGAATAAAATCTGATTTAAAAAAGAAAATAAAATTAAAAAAAAAATATATATATATATATAAAGACCTGAAAAATGAAGGAATAAATAGAATGTTTATTTTAACCCATTTCATTGGTTTCTCTTGGATGCAAGACTCTGTTCTCATACTAATTTGTATGACAGAATCTGCAATTTTTACATGGAACTTGATCGGTCAGTCACACAGTCAAAACCCAAAATATGACACTATTATATCTGAGATCTATTGCTTTTCCAAAAATAGCATCCCAAATAAAATATTGATTCTACTCCATAAGAAAGAAGAAGTTTATCGTTGTGTGAAAATAAATAGGAGAGACAAGCCACATACATCGGTATAGGCAACTGGGCACCTCTGGGGTGCTTATGCCCTCCAGTGTAGCACCTCCAGTGTTGATTGTGTTTATTAACAACACAGTCACACTACAAAGATAAGGGCCATTATTTTTAAATGAGTTCTTTATTTTCCTACAAAATGCAGGCATCACATTTATCATTCAATAATTTGATTAAAGGTTGAGTTTTGTAAAATAAACAACAGCCCTTATTTACCTTTGTCGAGGAATCCAGTTGCCAAGGAAATCAGGAAGTTTCAAAAATAAGTTAGGCCATGCAAATAAAACTGCCTTGGCTAATGGGTTACGAAGGAAGCAAATGAAGGGACTCATCTATCACTTAGCTGTGTCAATTACCTAGATGAAGACCTAACAGGCTGCTTTTCAAAACACTGCCAATGGTATGAGTGAGCCACGTAAAGGAAACTGGACTCCAAATGCTGCATGAATCAATGTCGTTGCCAAGACTGTGATCAGAAGCAGACACTTGATAATTTAGCATGAGTAAGTAGGGGCTGCATAATAACATTAAAATATTAATTTTATCATTTCAGTAAAAAAGCAAAGAATGCACATCAAATGTAACAACATAATTAAATGAATTGTAATCGATTTGCCATTCAAACTTACACTCTTAAAGAAGCAAATCGATTGGCAAAGAACCCCAAAGATACAAGACTTAACAAATTATGGCCTGAATATATTACATTTTTACCAACAGTGATAACTTTTGTTTGTATTAATTATGCATGGACTAAATATTTCAGCTCTGATAATAGACACACTCTTTGGATATTTTCAAAGACAACAAAACATACAAGCCAAAAATTTTGCATTAGCTCTTCCAGAAGTTAGATATTTAATTTTAGACAATCTGTTTAATTTTTTTTCCCCAAAATATTCTCATGTGTGTAATGGAAATTTGTAAGATATGTTCGAGAAATCATCCTAGAGATAAATATCTCTCCTAATTGAGGTGAAATTGTTTATCTAGTAAAGATTTTATTTAAGTTTTATAACAAAAAGTTATCAAGCGATCACTGATATGATTTTAGCAACCAAAAGTTTCAATTAATCATGCTAAGGAGTTGTGTGACTTTGGGAAAAACCACTAATTCTACTGATGTACTCAGAATATTTATAATTTTCTATAATTTTCAATCTATAAACACTGAAAGTAACTCCCCTCCACCATACATACTTCAACACATAAAAAGATCTACTTAGAAGAGAAAAATATTCTTCCCAAAAAGAACATTCAGTATAAAACTTATAATTTTTATTCCTCTGTATCAAACTACCACTAGAGATTTCAAAGGCAAAATTCATTGTGGTTGTAAAAGTTCCTTGGTAGCATAATCATAGTTTCCCATAAAACACTATTGTACAGAAAAATCACATTTTTCCAAGAGTTGTTGGCCCTCTAACTTTCTAAATGTTTCAAGAAGGTATATTCTGTTTTCATAGGTATCCTCAGATATCATGATGACTTACTACTCGCTTATTCATGAGGAAAATTCTCTGTAACATGGTGAGGGAAATAAGACATAAGCATCAAAAAGTGCTCCTAGCTGACCAGGTACAGTGGCTCAGCCTGTAATCCCAGCATTTTGGGAGGCTGAAGAGAGATGATTGCCTAAGCCCAGGGGTTTGAGACCAGCCTGGGCAACTTGGTGAGACCTTGTCTCTACAATAAATCCCCCCACCCTCGAAAAAAAGTTAGCCGGGCATGGTGGTATGCATCTGTAGTCCCAGCTACTTGGAAGGTTGAGGCAGAAGGACTGCCTGAGCCCAGCAGGTCAAGGCTGCAGCGGCCATGAGTGTGCCACTGCACTCCAGCCTGGGTGACGGAGTGAGACTCCAACTCAAAAAAAAAAAAAGTGCTACTATCTTTTGTGGCTGAAGTTTACTGTTCTCTCCTCAAACTTCAACTTCCTGGTAAGACACCTGCCAGCAACCACTGCTCTCGATCACCAAGAGATATTTCATGGAACGCTCCAGAAATTGTGCACTTTTGATTCCCAGCTGGAAACACACTAATGAACCATCATCTCTTATGCTGCCAAGCAAGGCATGTCCATGAGTCTTGTCTAGTCAAAAGAAAGAAAAAAGAGAGAGGGGAAAAAAGTCTTCTTTATTTTTTAATATCGGTACAAATAGTGACCATTTATCTCTTGAATGTCATCTCTAACCTCTATTCTGCAGATGTTAGACAGGAAAGAATTGGGGACATTCTCTCCACACTGGAGAAGTTACATCGTGCTCAATAGCATTCTGAAGTCAAGTTGAGGCAGTGTTCTAATAAACACCAGTTGTGAGATATGGACCATGAGTAGAATTAAATATTGTACATGGAAAGCAATACTAAACTTATTAAAATGTGAAAAATTATGTTTAAGCAGTTATAGGCATTACCTTACTTTTAGCTATCGATTTTAAAGTAACTCAAACCTGGGTTAGAACTGTAAGGAAGTTTAAATCTGAGGTTCTTATCCCTGAGAAGAATCATGACTTTTGGCTTTCCAAATCAGAACACTTGCAGAGTGATTGTTTAAACAGTTTTCAAGTTATTATCACTTCAAGGAAGGGTTATATCTTATTTTATGGGTTATTATGTCCCCCCAAATGAGCAGAAAGTGAGGATAAACACAACTAGTGTTTTTTCAAACTGTGGCTAATCCAGTGGTGAGTTCTAAAACCCTTTTGTAGGGTTCTGACTAGCGGGGGGAGAAGGGGTGATAGACGGCAGGAAAGACAGACAGGCAGACAGACAGACAGATAGAGGATTGATAGATAGATGAAGGCAATATGTCAGCGTGTCAGGGAACAAATGGATCCCAAGTAGCCAGTATATTACCATTCTGCTCTTTCTTCCTCTTTGAAGGAAGAATTGGTCATTAAATGATTCTCCCAGGCATTCCTCTGTTCCATGTAGTATCCACAAGAGTCACTCAGTAACATTCAGTGGATGGACACAGCTGGAGGAGTTAAGATGCCTGCACCAGGGTATCTGCACTGTGGTGAGGACGGCTAGAAGGGGCTCAGCTGGTACGGTTGACCAGGCATATGGACTTTCCAGTGAAATATTTAGCCTTAAAATCTGCCTTAAAAGACAGCTTAAAACTAACAAAGAGTGCTCCAAAATATAAAAAGTGAAAGATCTCAGATCCTAAGATATGGGTCTAAAAATGGTTGAATTACTTCTACCACTTTCTTTCCTCTTGCTGAGGTAGTCAAAGTACCCACATTCTAAGGAATGTACATAAAATACACAAAATACATTTCTGTGCAAAGAGTGCCAGAGAGTTTTGTTTTCTTTAATCAAACAGAGTTTCTACTCCTTCTCGGCTTTGCTCCTTTACATTTCCTGCTCTCTTTACTCTTTTAAAGTATAGCCCATCTAGTTGCATTGTTTTATTTAACAGAAGAAAACTAAAGCTCAGTCAGAAATTCTCATTGTCCCGAGGTCATATAACTAATGTTAATGCCCAGTGTATTTTTTTTTTTGATACAAAGAAAGAAAAAGAAACAAAAGCAAAAATACTCTTCAAATAACACCTAAATTGTTCATTAACTTGTTTCTTACTTCCAGGTAGTTCAGGGATTACTTGAGTGCTATTACAAACTGTGTCTGGCACACTACTGAACACCTAGCATGTTGGCTGGCACAGAATAGTAAGAAAAAAATGAAATAAATAAGTAATTGAGGACAATCAATAAGATTATGACAGAGTTCAAGATATGGTGAACAGAATAAACTCAAGCAAGTCATAGAAAAAAGTGAAAAAAAGGAGGATTTTTGAGACAAAAGCACCAGACAAGTTGGTGATTTGACAAGACTGAGGATCCAGAGATAACAGTCACTTAAAGGCTGGAAATATTGGATCAGTAAATAAAAACACGTGAGACCAACCAGGGGAGTGAGGAAAAGGGAGAAGTGGATTCTGAGGAAGATATTGCTTAAGTAATCCAAGGCTTCCACTAGCAGCCAAGATAGAGTAACAAGAGTTGGATTTACTCTGCTTTGTAAAACAGCTAAAAAGCCAGAAGCAATTGATGAATAAGTGGTGTTGAAGACATTTGCTATTAGGCAACAAGGGACCATAAATCCTGAAAGACAGGAAATTAAAACAAATGGGGTAAGGCATACAATTGTCTCCGTTTTCTGTTTGGAGAGAGTTTTGAGGCTGCAGTGCAGGGAAAAGAAATCCAAGGAGAACCCAGTGAAACTTTTATGTGAAAGAGACAGAGTTAAGACTCCAGGGAGTTCAAGATGGCTAAGTTGGCAGGGCGGGTACCAGACAGAGAAGAGCTGCACAGAAAGATCATTGAAATATCTTCAAAGAAGAAAAGTGTGGGAGGCTGAGGTGAGTGAACTGCCTGAGCCCTCGGGTTACCCGCCCGGGCCACTTGGCGAGACTCATCTCTACCATACATCAAAACATCAGCGGGCGTGGTGGCGCGCGCCTGTCATTCCGGCTCCTCGGAAGGCCGAGGCGGGAGGATGGCCGGAGCCCGGCGGGTCGAGGCTGCGGGGGCCGGGAGCGGCCTCTGCACTCCGGTCTGGGCGACAGAGTGAGACTCCAACTCAAAAAAAAAAAAAAAAAGAAGAAAAGTGGTCCTCTTCAGCCGAGCACAGATCAGTTCCTGCGTGCAAGTAAACAGCCTGAGGCTACAGAAAGTCTCACTAGAACAAGAATCATCTCAGACTCGCCCATAAAAATGAGAACAGTTTCTGCTTCCACCAATGAGAATGGAAAATGTAATTCATAAGTACCTCAAGTAAAGTATTCAGAGAGATTCTACCTCAGTATCTAGCCAAAATGACCTCTCCTAGTCACATCTAACAATGATTAAGTGATCAATTAGCTGTAATCCCAATTATAGGCTATTTTAATCCTTTTAAAAGCAGGTACCTAAGGGGATCAGACTCTTTTTAAACATTTTTTTCTATATTAGTAGAAAAAAAGATTAAAACACAATGTCTGACATCCGAAATATATATATATATATCTCTTCAGGAAATATCCTAATATATATATTAGGCAGGAAAAAAAGCATAAAGAAAAAAGATAATGAGAAGAAAAATATCAAGAAATCAAAACTGACTCAGAAATGATCTATGTGATAGAATTAGTAAACTGAGACATTACAGCATTCCATATATTTAAGAATCTGGAAGATAATTTATTCAACAAAGATATAAAACATATGGAAAGACCCAAATCAAAATTCTAGAAACCAACACAATGTGTTGCATAAAATGTTTGCTGGACAGAATAAATGACAGATTATATACTGCAGAAAAGATTAGTAAACTTGACAATATAACAATAAAAATGATGCCAAATGAAACAGAAAACAAACAACACCAAAAGCTTTGAGCAGAGCATCAGTGAGCTATGGAAAAATTTGAAGCAGCCCAATAAATCTATGACTGGAGATCTGAAGGAGAGTAGAGAAAAGGAATAGTTCATATATTTGTAAATGGCTCCAACTGTTCAATCTGAAATACATTTTTTTAAATTTTAACTTTTTTTATTTTAAAGATGCAGAGTACAGTTCAGGGTTAGGAATACAAATGTTCATTTTATGGGTAACTTTGTTGATGAGGTGTGCCCCCCAAATAAAATTATTAATCTAGAAATCCAAGAAGCTAAAACAAATGGACTACCAAGCAAAACCTCAAGCACAAAATGCATAAAGAAAACTAAACCAAGACATATCACAGTTAATGATTTTGTAAAAATCTTAAAAGCAAATAGAGGAAATTAAAAAAAAGAAATGACATGAAAGAAACAAAGGAAAGATAACATGTTCCTGATCAGAAATACAGTAAATGAAAAAATAGTGAATTAACAGTTTAAAAATAAAAAGACACTGCAAACATGGAATTGTATATTTAATGATAATAACCTTCAAAATTTAGTTTGGAGGTGAATAAAGCTTCCAGAATGGTGGCATAAATATATTGGTGAATGGTCTCCCCTGTGAAAAATAAATTTGACTATAAAATTGTTTAAAAAAATTATTTATGTCATGTTTTTGTACTTAAGATTTAAAAATACAAATATAGTGACAGTAAAAGGGAAAAAATACAGCAGATAAATAGCAAAATAAATTTAGAAAAAACAAAATATACTCTAGTATTTTATTCTAATAAAATACTCATAATAGAGGAAATTCATAAAAATGATTGAACAATTATAAACAGATGTATGCCTAACAATAGAGCTCCAAAATACATGAAGCAAAATCTAGTAGAATTGGAAGAAACTGAAAAACCAATAAATAAAGTTTTAGATTTCAATATCTAAATACCATTAATGGAAGGTATCAAGCCAAAAATTAGCAAAAATTTATTAGAGTTAAAGAACCCTATGAAATAACTATACCTTATGAAATCACAAAGTACATTAGTAAATACTTTAGATGAAAGAAAATAAACAACATATTAAAACTTAAGTAATGCAGCTCAATCTGGGTTTAGATGGAAATCTATAGATGTTAATGATTGTATATCTCAAATTAATAATTTAACAGTGACTATTCTGAAAAAGGAAGCACAGATACAGAAAAAGAAAGTACAAAAATTAAAGGAGAAACTACTTGTGAAAGACCCAGTATGCAGGACTTAGAAGACAAAGACTTCAAAGCAGCCATTGAAAACATGGTCAGGTCTAAAAGAAAACACATTGTACCACATAAAGAAAGCAATAATGGCAATGTTTTATTAAAAATAGAATATTACCACAGTAATAGCAATTATAAAAAAGAATCAAGTGGAGATTATGAAGTTAAAAATGACAATAACAAAAATGAAAAATGTGTAAGAAGGGCATAAGTGTACATTTGAATGACAATAGAAAGAATTGGCAAACTCAAAGCAACGTACATGTAGTGGGAGTACTATAATGAGTGGAAAGAGAGAACAAATACGAAATTAATATTTGACGAAATAACAGTTAAACACTTCTCCAATTTTATTTAAAAATCTTGCATACATTCAAGAAACTCAGTGAAATCCAGAAGAATAAATGCAAAAAAATTCACATATGTACCTATCATAGTAAAAAAACCAAAAGCAAGGATAAAATTTGTAAGGCATGAAGAGAAAAATAATTGGTCAGTACAAAAGTTACTATCCATGTACTAGACATGAACAATTAACTGCATATGTCTTATCAGATACAATGGAAGTCAGAAGACAATGGAATAAGATATTCATGCCCCCCACAAAAAACCAAACAAAAACAAAACAAAAAAAACTCTCAGCAAGCGTGTTATGTCCAGAAAAGTTAATGTCAAAAATAAAACTAAAATAAGGGCATTCCATGGTAATGAAAAGCTGATAAAATGTATTGCTAGTAAATGGACCTTACGAGAAATCCTAAAGAATGTTCTTGAGGTTGAAAGTGACACTAGATAGCAACTTAAATACACAAGCATAAAAAGAAAGACCACCAGGAATGGTAATTGTCAATTATGAAAGGAAATTAAAATGTACCTTTTTTTCTTCTATGAATTGATATTAAAAGAAATTACATGAAGCAGTATGTATATAATTGTATTGCTAAGAGTATAATATATAGAAATGTCTTATATTTATCAGTAATAGCAGAAAGTATATGAATGGGAGCAGAGGCGAATGAAGCAGAGAAACAACATTAGATGGCATTGTGAATCCACAGAAGCAAATAAGAAGAACAAAACATTTAATAGAATAACAAACACTATAAATATGTAGTTCTCCTTTTGGTTCTTGACATTTTTAGTAGACATAAAATTATATGGTGTTATAATTATGCAATGTGCTATTGAGGTTGTATTCTATCTAGATCTAATAGTAGCACAAAAAAGAGAAAAAGGAACTAGAACTATTTAAAAGTAACAATTCTGTCTCACTGAAATTGAATCAATAAAATCTCAAGTAGATTTTGATAAGGTGTATAATGGCAATCCTTAGAACAATAACTAAGTAACTCAAAGCATATACTAATAATTATTAATAGAATTACAATGTTACACAAGCAAATATTCACATACAAAAGAAAACAGGAAAGGTGGTGCAGAGGAAAATAAGGAATAAAAGAGTAAAACTAAACAATAAAAAGGCAGTAACAAATTTAACAATATTAATGAAGCTATTAGCTGTGAGTTATTTTAACAATTTAATCAAAAGGTAGAAATTTAAGATTTTAAGAAAGTGATCCAACTGTATGTTCTCTATAAGAAAACAATAGATTTCATATACAAATAAATTTAAAAATGGGAAATGTTATACTATAAAGACAGCAACCATGAAAATGCTGAAAGTTACATAATAACCCCAGACAAAATAGAAAAAGTAATACATATAATTAGGAATAAAAACATGAATTTGATAATAAAAAGGGATAAGCCATGATTAAAACATAATTATTATAAACAGTATATACACTTAGATCAAAAAACATAAAGCGAGCCGGGCTCGGTGGCTCAGCCTGTAATCCCGCGCCTTTGGGAGGCTGAGGTGAGCGGATTGCCTGAGCCCGTGGGTTCGAGACCCGCCTGGGCAGCAAGACCTCATCTCTACAATAAATCAAAAAATCAGCCGGGCGTGGTAGCTCATGCCTGTAATTCCAGCTACTCGGAAGGCGGAGGCGGAAGGATCGCCGGAGCCCAGCAGGTCGAGGCTGTGGTGGCCAGGAGCGGCCACTGCACTCCAGTCTGGGTTGCAGAGTGAGACTCCAACTCAAAAAAAAAAAAAAAAAAAACATAAAGCAAAAACCGGAACATTGAAAGAATAAGTAGATAATATTACAATCATATCTAGAAACTTCAATACCTTTTGGATGCAACTAAATCAAAATTTAGAGAGTTACAACTGCATATTTATATATTAAAAATAAATTTAAATCAATAACCTAACATCTCAACATAAGACACTGGAAAAAGAAGAGAAAATTAGTTTACCAAAAAGGAAAATTATAAATATCAAAGCAAACATTAATGTCATAGACACTATAGAACAACAAAAGCAAAATGGTTCTTTGAAAAGATTAATCAAATGAACAAATCTTTACCTAGACTAATTGAACAAAAAGAGAAAAGTCTAAAATTACGAATTGCAGAAGTAAATGAAAGAGGGACAATTATTAGCTAGGACACAGAAAAATAAGAGTAGAAGAGAATACTATAGACAACAATATACCACATTAGACAATTTAGATGAAATGGACACATTCATAGAAAGACGCAAACTGCCCAAATTTACTCAAGAAAAATAAATAATCTGAATACATATATACATGAGATTTTATTAACAAACTGTAAAACTACTTATGAAACAGAAGACTTCACTAGTGAATTCTACCAAACATTTTATAAAAACGTAATGTAAATTGTTCACAAACCCTTGAAAAAATTATAGTGTATGAAACAATTTTGAAGTCATTTTATAAAATTAGTATTACATTGATTCTGTAATCAAACAAATGCCTCACTAGAAAGAAAGCTAAAAGCTAATAGAACTTTAGGCATAAAAATTCTCAACAAAATTCTAGAAAGTGAATCCAGAAACATAATTATTATACACCATGACAAATTGGTATCTGTAACAGAAGTGCAAAGTTGGTTTAATATCCAAAAATCAATTGATACTATATTAAAATTACATTAAAAGAATAAAAAACAAAAACAACCTCATAATCTAAAAATAAGTGGAAAAGACTTACTCTTCCATGATGAAATTATGTACCCTTTAATGAGAAAAAACCTGCAATAAATCAAATGAAAACAAATATTTCCAACATAATAAAACCATTTACCAAAATACATCAAAAGCAAACATTCTTATGAATGAAAGAATAAATTATTTTTTTCTAAGATTGGGAAAAAAATAGGTTATTCTTTTAACCACTTCTATT
Source organism: Carlito syrichta (assembly GCF_000164805.1). Classification (NCBI taxonomy): domain Eukaryota; kingdom Metazoa; phylum Chordata; class Mammalia; order Primates; family Tarsiidae; genus Carlito; species Carlito syrichta. The sequence continues at coordinate 206,645 of NW_007246537.1, forward strand.
TTTTTCTTTATTTTAAAGATGTGGGGTACAATTCAGGGCTATATATACACATGTTCATTACCCAGTTACCTTGTTGATGAGGTGTGCCCTTCCCTCCCCCGGCAGTTTCCCTCAACTGCCAATCCCTTTCCTGTCATATTATGATAACTGTACAAGGTCCACTTATGAGTGAGAACATATGGTACTCTGTTCTTTGCTTCTGTGATAGATCACTGAGTATGATAGACTCTAAATCCATCCAAGTTGCTGTGAAGTTCATATGTTTGTCCTTTATTTAACCTCTTCTATTTAGCATTGTAATGGAACTTCTAGCAAGTGCAATTAAGCAGATAAATAAAGTGAAGGATATTTTGGTTGGATAATAAATTGTATATTTTCTCCATGGGCAATGACATCATCCTCTATGTAGAAAATCCTAAGACTTTGGTTAAACATTTTTCGAGTAAATGAATGAGTTCCCTGAGGTTGCAGAATAAAACATCAGCATATGGGTGTGGTGACGTGTCTGTAATTCCAGTTACTTGGTAATACCCATTCTAGTGGGGGGAGGATCACTTGAGCATGGGAGATGACCTGCTGGGGCAACATAGGGAGACCATATCTCAATTTTTAAAAAAGTCTCACACATACATAAGAAATCAATTATATTTCTACTCACTTTGATGAACAATCTGACAATGAAATTAAGAAAACAATTCTGTTTACAATAGCATCAGAAATAAAACAATGTTTAGGAAAAAATTAACCAAAGATATGCTGCAATTTAATGAAATATTATTTTAAAAATTTAAAGAACTAACTCAAAAGGAATCCGATTTTCATGGTTTGAAAGAATTAACATTGTCAACATGGCAGTACTCCTCAAATCTATTTACATTTTTTTCAAATTCATTGTAAGTCTTATAAAATCCAAGCTTTTTTTCTTATAAAATTTACAACATGATATAAAATTCATATGGAAAGCAAGGCATTCAGAATAGTCAAAACAATCTTGGCAAGAAAGTAATTTGGAAAAGTTACATTTCTCTACTTTAAAACTTAATGAAGATGCACTTTATCAATAAATTCTTGTTAACAATAAAGTATAGTATGCATAAAGAATAAATATATTAATCTATAAAATGGTATTAATAGTTCAAAAACAAATCACTTACATTTGTGTTTAAATGACTTTTGACAAGGGTGCTAAGCAAAGTCAAGAGGTAAATAATAGACTTTTCAACAAATGGTACTGGGTCAACCAGCTACCCATATGCAAAATAATTATGTTAGACTCATAACTCACACATGCAAAATATGCAAAATTGGTTCATCATAATTCAAATAAATGATTGTAGGAACTAAATCTGTAAAACTCTTAGATAAAAAAATAGGGCGACATTTTTGTGACCTTGAGTTAGGGAAAGGTTTCATATGTACCTCAAAACACAAGTCCCAAAGGAAAAAAATAGATATTTGGGCTTTTTCAAAAATGCTTTAAAAGTTTGTTTGAAAAGGTACAATGAACAAAGTTAACAGAACATCTATAAAACAGGAGAAAATATTTGCATCTCAGATATCTGATATCAAAATTGTATTTAGAATACGTAAAAAACATTGACTCACAACTGTAATCGTACAAAAAAAATTTTAAAAAGCAGACAGCCATGGTGTCACACATCTGTAGTTCCAGCTACTTGGGAGGCTGAGGTGAAAGGGTCACCTGAGCCAAGGAGTCCTCAACTTGAATAAAAATATATGCAACTCAACAAAAAACAAATAACTTAAAAATGAGCGAAGGAGCTAAAGAGACACACGGAAGATGTACCCGTGGCCAATAAATACATAAAATCATGCTCAACATCAGAGTTCATTACAAAAATATAAATCAAAAGCAGTAAGCTAATCAAAAACACTCTCTAGGTTGCTTATAACAAAAAAGAGAGAACGACAGTATATAACAAGTGCTTCAAAAGTTGTAGATAAACTGGAATACGTAAAACATTGATAGGAACTCAAAATGGTGCAGTTGCCCAGGAGCAGTTGTCAAGTTCTTCTGAATGTTAAGCAGAAACTCAGCAAAAGACCCAGTGATTGGATTTCTAGGTACATGTCCTAACTCGATGAAAATGTATGTCCACACAAAAACTTGCTCACCCGTTTTCGTGGCGCTATTATTTTTGGTAGCCACAACACAGAAACAAGGCAAATGCCCATCAACAGACAGATAAATAGAGTGTTTCCTTTATATCCCATGCCACGTGGCTCGCCATTAAACAGAATGAAGTACTGATTTATACCACAGCATACAGGAACTTCGAGAATAAGTTAAATGAAGGAAGCCAGCCACACACGATACAACCACCTGTGGTACGTCTCCATGCAGCATAAACGTCTGCAAGGCAGACAGACGGAAACATAAAGTCAATTCGAGTTTGCCCGAGGAGGGAGGGAGGGACGGAGGGGCCTGGAAAACTGGGAGTGGGAGACGGGGGTGAAATGGCCGAGAAGAAGCCCCTGGAGTGTGTTTCCCCCACGGAATCGGCCAAGGCAGAGGGAATTCCGCCGCACTCGGAGACGCAGGAGACCACAGCACACAGCACAAGTCCTCAGAGAAGCAGGAGATGAACAGAGCACCAAGGGAGAGGGAGAGGCCTGGGCTGGAACTAGCCAGGCTTCCCTGAGTCGCTCGTAAGAGTGGCCTTCAGGTGCGATGGGGGACGGGGAGTGAGGGAAACTCAGAAGTTCTGTGCGCCTGCCAGCAACTAAGTTCCGCTGAGCCTCGGGGACTCCAGTCCCTCCTGGAAACTGCCCTCCCCACAGGGCTCTACCAAAACCCACGTGAAACGGTGCCGTTAAAAGAAAAAAGGCCTGAGTGGCTCCAAGAGTCATTTCCAGGGAACAAAACCCTTGCTGTCAACGACTTTCTAACTGGCCTGGGAGGGAACGGCCCCAAGGGCAAATTCTCCTGCAGCAGGGCTGGTTACCTCTGACCGCAGAGAAAAATTAATAGCACTTTAAGGCCTCCATTAAAAAGGCTAAAATATTTCATACTGACAGCCTAATATCACACCTCAAAGTACTAGAAAAAAATAAGTAAACCCAGCCCAAGTTAGCAAAAACAAGCAAGCAAACAAACAAATGACATCAGGTAGAACTAAATGAAATCGAAACAAATAAAATACAAAGGACCAGCAGAAGAAAAATGCTAGTTCTTTGAAAAGGTAAACAAAACAAAATTAATAGACTATTAAGTAGATTAATTAAGAAACATTGACAGAAGATTGAAATTAATCAGAAATGAAAACAGTGACATTACAACTGACAACTGGAGATGTGGAATTACAAAAGACCATTCAAGATTATCATGAACACCTCTCTGCAAGCAAACCAAACAATCTAGAGGACATGGATAAATTTTTAGAAACTTACAATTCTTCAACCTTGAATAAAGCAGAAATGGAAAACTTGAACAGACTAATAACAAGTACCGAGATTGAAATAGTAATTAAAAGTCTCCCAACAACAACATCAGAAAGTCCAGGACCTGATGGAATAACAGTCAGATTTTTCCAGATTTTCAAAGAGGAACTGGTACCAGTCCTACTGATGTTATTCCACAAGATTGAAAAAAAGGCATTCTCTCTATCTCATTCTCTGAAGGCAGTATCACCCTAATACCAAAGCCAGGAAAAAGACACAACAACAAAAAAGAAAACTATAAAACAATATCCCTGATAAACATAGGTGCAAAAATCCTCAACAAAATACTAGCAAACAGAATTCAGCAAAGCAAAATAATCTACAACTTTCAAGTAGGTTTTTATCCCAGGGAGGCAAGTATGGTTCAACACACACAAGTCAATAAATACAAACAGGATTAAAAACAAAAATCATATGATCATTTCAATCGATGCAGAAAAAGCATTTGATAAAATCCAGCATGACTTCATGATCAAACCATCAGCGAAATAGGTATAGAAGGAACATTCCTCCAAAGAGTAAAAGCCCTAGATGACAGACCCACAACCACGTGTCCCTGAACAGAGACATGTTGAAGCCATTCCCCATCACGATGGAACGAGACAGGGATGCCCACTTTCGCCACTCATACTCAGTGTGTGAGAAGAGACTCCCACCCCTAAACGAATTATTTTTTGGATGGTGAATCTCTGGCAGCACAGGTAGATTTTTACCATTATGTAAGGCTTCTAGGACTCCATTGGCATCAGTGTACCCCTTAGCATTTTTGTGAGAGGCTACATTAGGATTTCAGTGAATATTTTTTGGGAGATTCTTTTGGTGCAGGCCAATTTCATGATGGGTGATTTATGTCCAACCTGCCCACATGGTGCTGAGCGTTTAGCAGTTTTTGACCCGAAATGGCATGGCCCCAGTAACACAGACTCCCTCTATTCACCTGATGTTACCCTTCCCCGAGTGACTTCTTTTTGTTTCCCTGGATGAAAAAGTCCTCAAAGGAAAATGTTGTGCCCATGTGGAAGAGGTGAAAACAAATCAACAAGAAAACAACAACAAAAAAGCACTAAAAGGCATAAAATTGATGAGCTCATTGTTTTGAGCAGTAAAAAAAAAATCTTGACAGGTGTATTGCATCCAACGGAGAGGACTTTGAAGGTGACTGAAGTTTAAACATGTGAGAATAAATACACAATTTTTAAAAATAAATTCTAGATAGTTTGCATCCCCCCCTCATATTACTGGAAGTCCTAGCCAGAGCAACCAGGCAAGATACGAAAATAAAGAGTATCCAAATTGGAAAAGTATAAATCAAACCATCTTTATATGCCAATGATATGGTCTTATATTTCAAGAATTCTAGAGACTCCCAGATTTGATAAATGAATTCAGTAAAGTTTCAAGATACAAAATCATCTCACACAAATAAGTAGCATCGCTATACACCAATAGCTGATAAGCTGAGAATGAAATCAAGAGCTCATTAGTATTTACAATATCAACCAAATAGCTAAAATACCTAGGAATATATTCAACCAAGGGGGTGAAATATCTCTGTAAGGAGAACTATAAAACCCAAGTAAAGGAAATTGTAGAAGACACAGACAAATGAAAAAACATGTCATATTCATGGATTGGAAGAATCAGTATTGTTAAAATGACCATATTGCCCAAAGTAAACTACAGAGTCAATGCAATCTCTATCAAATACAACAATCTTTTTTACAGAATTAGGAAAAAAATCCTAAAATTTATATGTAACCAAAAAAGAGCCAGAATAGCCAAAACAATCCTTAGCAAAAAGAGTAAAACTTAAAGCATCAAATTACCTATTTCAAATTAAACTACAAAGCTGTAGTAACCAAAACAACATGGTACTAGTACAAAAGCAGACATGTGGACCAAAGGAACAGATTAGAGATTCCAAAAATAAACCCCCAAACCACAACCAACTGATCTTTGACAAAGCAGACCAAAACATACACTGGGCAGAGGATACCCTATTCAAAGAGTAATGCTGGGAAAATCAGAGAGCTACATGCAGAGAAATGAAACCGAATCCCTCTCTCTCACCATATAGAATAATAAACTCCATATAGAATAAAGAATTAAATGTAAGACCCGAAACTATAAAAACTCTGAAAGAAAACCTAAGAAAAACTCTTCTAGGAATCAACTATGATAAAGAATGGATGGGTAAAGTCCCAAAAGCAAATGCCACAAAAAACAAAAACAAGTAAGTGGGAGTTAATCAAACTAAAACACTTTTGCACGGCAAAAGAAATAATCCACCGAGCAAATAGGCAACCTACACAATGGGAGGAAATATTCACAAACGATACATCTGACAAAAGAATAATATCCAGAATCTACAAAGAACTCAAACAAATCAGCAAGAAGAAAATAGAAGTGGGCAGACAATATGAGTACGTCTCTTAGAAGAATATATACAGATGGCCAACAAACATATGAAGAAATGCTTCACATCACTCATCCGGGAAATGCAAAATGAAACCACAACGAGACACCACTTTATGCCAGTCAGAATGGCCGTCTCTAAAAGGAAAAAAGATGTATCATGGATGTGGAGAAAGGAAACACTTAAACACTGTTGGTGGGAGTGTAAATTTGTACAACCTCTCTGGAAAGTGGTATGGAGATTATGCAAAGAACTAAAAATATATCTGCCTTTTGAGCCAGCAATCCCGTGGTTTGTTATCTACTCAAAGGAACAGAGGTCGTTGTATGAAAAAGACACCTGCACCTGCATGTTCATCCCAGCCTAATTCACAATCGCAAAGATGTGGCATCAACCTAAATGCCTATCAGCTGATCCCCGAATAATGAAAATATTCGTTGCATGTGCATATATATACATATACACTGTGGAATATTAGTCAGCTATTAAAAATAATGAAATAATGTCTTTTGCATCAGCTTGGACAGAACTGGAGAACATTATCCTAAGCAAACTAACTCAGGAATGGAAAATCAAACATTACATGTTCTCACTTGTAAGTGGACGCTAAACTTTGGATATGCAGAGACATAGAGAATATAAAAGTTTATATTAAAAAATTAGAAGAAACAACCCCAAGATTCATATGGAACCGACAAACAAACAAACAAAAAAAACAGAATAGCCAACGCAATTCTAAGCAAAAAGAACAAAGCTGGAGGCCTCGCGTTACCTGACTTCAAATTATACTGCAAAGCTGTAGTAACCAAAACAGCATGGTACAAGAGCAGACACATGGACCAAAGAAACAGAATAGAGAACCCAGAAATAAACCCAAATACCTACAATTTACTAGTCTTTGACGAAGCAGACAAAAACATACTCTGGGGTAAGTGCCGGAGTCCAGCTCTAGCAGACCAGGGTTTCCTGAAGGAGAGACGGCGTAGGTGCAGGAGAGAAAATGGACACTGACTCTGCTGCAAGCAGGACAAATGCCAGATGCCGTTTATTGTCAGTTAACAGTGAGCTTTTATATTATTTGTATAAGGGAAAGGACAAAGAAAATTTCTACAACAAGATGTAACCAGTAACTTAGTCAATAACCTTGACTGAGATAAAAAACAGAACAAGTAGTTCATGCATGGTGTTCTTTAAGGAGCCACTCTGACGTGCATTCTTTCACAGACAGATGCTTTCTCAGGAGCGTCACTGTCTTGTGATCTTCAAGGCAGGCTATTTTTGTTTATCACCTATGACATGCAAGTTGCTGGTTATCTCTAGAAGCCCCTGAGGTGCTCCATGACGATAACCAGGTTTTAAGGAGCCCACAATTTCTCAGCAAAAATTTCTCACATGATAAGTTTTAAAAGAACGTTACACACTAGACATGTTAATTTCCTCAGTTTCCAAAACTTCATCTAATTATGTCTATGAATGTCTTATCCATCCAATTTACTCCAACTTAAACTGTAAAAACAAGTCTATAAATCATTCCTACAATGATTACTACCGTCTAAAGATTATTGGATAACATATGCTTAAATCAGGTTTAAGTTACTCGACAATACTAATTCTGTAGAGCAGAACAACATAATATAGAAACACTTATTTTTTTTATGTTAGAGGCTCCAATAAGTATGGTTAATGAGTTGTAACTGTATCCTAGCACGCAAGCCACAGTACAAATTATAGTTACTATGGCAAAATAACATTCTGGGAACTCTAATTAATTGTTCATCAAAAAGTGACTCTAGCAAGCAATTATCTATCCACACCTGTTGTTCAAGGTTTTGTTCATGACTCTTTGGCGAGATTAAGGAGTTCTCTATGGGCGTCAGAAAGAACGCTTTCTGTTCTCGTTGTGAGTTTTTTAGCCATAACACTAGATAAAGCAACAGTGAGGCCTAGCACTAGGAGGTTAGGGGCATAGCCAGATAGGGAAATAATAGAAACAACCTTTTTTCATAAAATACACTTTTGCTTTTATGTATGGGGCAATGGATAATGTGAGTTGGAGTTTTATTTTTCGCCTTCAGACTGTACAGAATTTTTCAGCTACATCAATAGCAAAAATAAAAGAGATAAGGGTTTCAGCTGCCCAGACTTGCTTTGCGGCCTGGGGTCTTCAGCCCCCTGGACTTTGTCAGAAGACAGACCTCCATGACTGGCTCCCAATTGTTAAGGACACTTATTCAACAAATGGTGCTGGAAAAATTGGTTACCTTCACAGAGAAAAACAATACTTGATCCCTGTCTCTCTCCATATACAAAAATTAACTCGAGATGAATGACAGACCTAAATGCTCATCAACTGATCAGCAGATAATGAAATGTCAGACCTAAATGATCAGCAGATAATGAAAATGTGGTATATAGACATCATTTTTTTCATGTTCACCAAAAAAAGAAATCATGTCTTTTGCAGCAATGTGGATGGAATTGAAGAACATCCTCCTAAGTGAACTGACATGAGAACAAAAAATCAAACACCGCATATTCTCACTTATAAGTGGGAGCTAGACTAAGGATTTGCAAAGACAGAGACTCAGAAGAGGGAGAGAAGGGGTGGAGGGACAAAATATCACCTCTTGGGCATAATGTATACAGGTGGGCATGGTACCCTCTAAAACCATTTAAATAGAAAAAAAGGAAGGAAGGAAGGGAGGAAGAAAGGGAACAGAAAATTGACTGGTATGGAGGAGGGACATTATTTTCAAAAATTGGATTTCCTTACAAGAGAATAAACTTCTGATTCAAATTAATGTGGGCTTGAAAGTAACCAATTATCAACCAACCATTTCCACCTGCTTACATCAAGTTAAACTATGGGAAGGTAAGTAGTTAAGCATTGGATTTTCAAATTATCTTGAGTGTGTCATCACTGATTATTCCAATGCTACCATTTATCGTCCAGAGAGTTTCCTGGAAAAGGCCCGACAAAGTCAGGTTTATCTTGGAACAGGGAAAGTTACCTCCTATGGTCATTCTGATTAAACTCATGTGTTAGAACCTGATAGGTAGACAATTCTTGGAGCAATTCAGCTCAAACTGAAGTTATTCCTTAAGATTATCTCACCACCCTATTCATATATATGTTTTGTGTAATACTCTTAATTTGCAAAGAAAAATAATAAATAGTGTTTATTTATGAGTAAGAGGGAACAATTTTGAAGGCACCTTACATGTTTACAACAAAGCAGTACAATGTATATTCTCTTATGCCCGAGGCTGGCAAAGATTCTCTGGTGCCATTGGCAAGGCTGCCGTAGACCCATGGCAAAGTTGATATCTAGAGGTGAGGATATTGGCCTTCATGGTTTTTTTGTAATTTGCTTAAAATGACTGCTCAGCTGTGCCTCATTTATAAAATAATATTTTCCAATCAACCCAATTGGAAACTTTAAAAAAAAAACTTGAAAGAACATGTATTTTTATAAAATTCATGTCTCTACACTCTTGAGAAAATATTTTGTACATGTGAAAAATTCCCCTTTTCCTCCATTTTCTTTTAGGCTAGGAAACACTGGCTCCAAATTGTGTTTATGATCGCATAAGAAAGGTCAAATGATATGAGAAAAAAAGTTGCTAATTTTACTAAGAAAGAAATATGTGCTAAAACAGTTTAATTACCAAGTCAAGAAAAAATGCTCCAATTTTAGTTAATAAAAAATGATGAGATATATCCGGAACCTAAAGACATGTAGATAGTGCTTATTCTCCCTTAATACTAGAAAAAGGAGACTAGGTTATTTAATGATTGAAAAGTAGATTTAAATATTCAAAAGTTAGATTTTACTTGCTACTAAATTTCAGGAGAGCTGCTTCTTTTATTTTAACTGTCCACTCTGAGTAGATAATTTTGATGGTGGTAGCTATCAGGGAGAATTCTCAAAGCAGCAGGCAGTCCTGATCACGTGATAATTTATCATTTTTTAAAATTTACTTTTTAGAGATGGAGTCTTGCTCTGTCACTCAGTCTGGAGTTGGAATGCAGTGGCAAGTTTATAATTCACCACAGTGTTGAGTTCATGAGGTCAAGGGAGTCTTCTATCCCAGCTGCTAGAGTAGTTGGGACTACAGGCCTGTGCCACCTTGCCCAGCTAATTTAAAAATACTTTTAGACTCAGGGCCTCACTATGTTGCCCAAGCTGGTCTCAAACTCCCAGCCTCAAGTGATCCTCCTGCCTTATCCTCCGGAAGAGCTGGGATTACAGGCACTAGCCACACAATCCATAACTGTAATGTGCAAGAGCGCACCTCCACTTGGGAATAACGATAGCCTAAACCACAGAAGCAGAATATTTTTTACCCTTCCTTTCTTTTGTTTTCTACGTATGCCCGTGCCAGTCAAAAGAAGGACAGGTACATGTCAAGTCAAGATGACCCCCAAAACTTGGCTCACTGTGGCCCCTTTTACATGAACCCAGGTTATCCCATGAAACAGCTCTCATTACCATTTCCACAAGGAAATTCTACAGTAGATTTTTCTTTACTCTTCCTACGTTATGAAGAATCTTGTTGACCCCAAATCTCCACCAGCTAAGTGAGATTTTTGATATAATTCTATGAATTCCATTTCATTTCTATAAATAAAATATAGTTTCTGAGACATTCCCATAGAACACTGTATAGACAGAACATTGTTTGAAAAACAGTCCTCCTACATATTACTTAACCAAATAAATTGTCTGTCTTTTAATATATATTAAATTAATTTTTTCCTCAAAATTTCTTATAAAAATCAAGTCAATTGTCCAAAATTTTACTTAGGAAAACTTTTCAAAAGAAAGAACACTGTTGAAATAGAAATATCACATTTTTTTTTCCTTAAGTGAATTATTCAGGTAGTGACCCAACTTGTCATTTTAGATATGTAAGAAAATATGTAAGAGATATGTAAACAATGATTCCTAGATCATAAGCCAACAACATGGGTACCAATTTCAGTTCTGTTGGCAAGAGTCATTCTCTCTGTAAACCTTAGAGCCTTAACTGTATAATGTGGTGATAATGATAATGATAATTGTAACTCACATATTATGTGACAAACACTGTTGTAAGTACTTTAGATTGTTTTATTTATTTCTTTTTATTTATTTATTTATTTATTTATTTATTTATTTATTTATTTATTTATTTTGAGT
>NW_007246537.1:217725-224709 GCF_000164805.1 Carlito syrichta
CAAGGAAGGACTGTGATGAATTTATGTACTCCATAAGACCTGGGAAGAGAGGATTCTCAGGGAAATAGCCCTCCTAGAAGTGAATGTAGCTTTAAATCCACCACAACCTCGACCTGCTGGGCTCCGGTGATCCTTCCGCCTCAGCCTTCCAAGGAGCTGGAACTACAGGCGTGCGCTATCACGCCCAGCTAATTTTTTGTTTTTTTGTAGAGCTGAGGTCTCGCTGCCCAGGCGGGTCTCGAACCCGCGGACTCAGGCAATCCACTCACCTCAGCCTCCCAAAGGCACGGGATGACAGGCTGAGCCACCGAGCCCAGCTAGATTATTTCATTTAACTCTCATGACCTCTCTGTGAGATAAGTGCCATTAGTGTACCTTTTACACAGGGAACCAAGTCTTAGACACGTGAAGAAATTTCTCCAAAGCACTGAGCAGTAAAGACGCCTCATTCTTGAGTTCATTATCCCATCCACTGCACTGTAAAGGGAGGAATACACTCACATCCACCCTCAGGGAGCCCTGAGACTTGTAGAAGTGTCATTCAATGGTAGCACTTCAGAGACTGTTACAAATGGTGTAGAAAGAGGCCTGAAATTTGGGGTGAAGTCCCCCAGTCATTCTGTACTCGTGACTGCACACTGTTCCTTCAGCTCAGACCAGCTTTCTTGAGCCCACAGACTTGAATCTTCCCTTCCTATCTGTAAACTCAGTGAGCCTGAAGGAAGTGAGTGGATGTGAAGAGTCCTAAGCAAATGACACCTTTCCTCAAACCCTTCTGATTGCTGTTCTTTCATAACAAAAAGCTACTGATAAATCTGTCATCTTCTTATAACATTGGGAATCCTTGTTTTACCTGTTGATTTGGTCCTTTTAATTAATATCAAAGTAGTCTCATTGGAGCCCCAGTGTTTAAGGCAATAGTACCTAGAATGACATTGGCAAATGCGGCTATGATTTAAAGGGAGCTATATAATTACAAACTTCATAAAGAATATTTAGACAGGTCAAAAAAGGCAAGTCATTTTAGCACTGGGTTTTAACATCTGCTTGGTAACACACTAGGTGCATAATGATAAGAAAGGACATCTGAGCACCAGTTTCCTCATCTATAAAATAACAATAACAATGCCTATACTCTGCCTTGCTGGGAGGATTAAATGACTTCATAAAAGTAGATCTTCCAGCACACTGTACAATCCAGATGTTTTGCTCATGGTAGTATTATTCTCCCACAATGTGTTTGAATGGGCTAATTTACTTTGGGGAATAGGACTGAGGCATAAGTAATGAAATCCATCGTTACAAAGAGGGTTATATATAATGAGTGAGGTGGAAAGACTGGACTGTGGACTTTGGTGGCAGATAGGCCTCAAATGGTCTTGTCTGAGTCGTGTCTCTTATTTGATACAAGGTTCCTAATTCACTACAACACATTCTGTGAGTCTTTGTTAAATTTATGGCTCCTGTCAAGGCAGTATTTTTATAGAAATTCAAAATAATAAATTCAAATGACCTGAGAGTGCTGCGGTGGGCCCTCAGCAAATGGTGATTATTTTTATTATATATATTGAGAGTTTAGAAAAGAAAAGAATTATTGTAGGTTCCGAATGACAGAAATAGATTTTGCCAGAAGCAAGTCTTAAACTAAGCCCTGAGGATTTTAAGCATTTTGATGAAGTTCAGGTAGAAACGTTTGTATTCGTATTTCTTAGAGAAATAAAGCCTTTAGATCATATAGACACATATATGTCTACCTATATGAGGGGATACTTCAAAAATTAGAATTATGTTTTAGATGGTGGGCCCCTTGTACTTAAATCACAGGTTTCCCCTGCTAGTAAGCATTCTAGGAATCTATTGACATCAGTCTAACCAGTTAATGTTGTTGTAAAAAGCTGTGTTTGGCTTCCGTGAAGTTTTTTTTTGGGGGGGGGGCAAAGATTCCTTCAACACATTTTCCTGATTCATGATGAGTAATTTACAAGTGCACCTGTCACACAGTGCTGTATATTCAGCAGGTTTTGTTTTGTTTTGTTTTGTTTTGTTTTCTGAGTCGGAGTCTCACTCGGTCGCCCAGACTGGAGTGCAGCGGCCGCTCCTGGCCACCGCAGCCTCGCCTGCTGGGCTCCGGCCATCCTCCCGCCTCAGCCTTCCGAGTAGCCGGAATGACAGGCGCGCGCCACCACACCCGGCTGATTTTGGGATTGATGGCAGAGATGAGGTCTCGCTGCCCAGGCGGGTTTCGAACCCGCGGGCTCAGGCCGTCCGCTCACCTCGGCCTCCCAAGGGTGCGGGATGACAGGCTGAGCCGCCGAGCCCGCTCTTCAGCAGGTTTTGACCCCAAACAGCAAGACCCCTATTCATTCTATCTCACCTCGAGTAACTTTCTTGTTTCCCCGAGTGAGAAAGCCCTCAGAGGGAAATGTTTAGTCATTGTGGAATAGGTGGAACAAAAGACTGCAGAAGCCCTAAAAGTCATCAAAATTGATGAGTTCAGAAACTGTTTTCAGTAGCGGAAGAAGCATCTCAACAGGAGTATTGTATCAAACGGAGAGTGCTATGAAGGTGACTGGAGTTCAAACATGTAAGAATGAGTACACGAAATATACAATTTTAAATAAGTGAATCCCAGGTTTCTTGGGGTCTGCCCTTGTGTGTGTGTGTGTGTGTGTGTAATTGACTCATGCTCTTGTGAAGGCTAAGAAGTCCCAAGATCTGCAGCCGGCAAACTGGAAACCCAAGAGTGTGGACGATGTAGTTCCAGTTCAGGTCCAAAGGGCTGGGATACAGGAGAGTCAATGGTGTAAGCGCCAATCCAAAAGCTAACAGGCTTAAGAACCAAGAATAACCCCTTTTTCAATTTAGGTGCAAAGGCCAGACAAAAAAACCTATGTCCCAGATGAAGGCAGTCGGGCAGAAGGAAATTCCTCTTACTCAATTTTTCTGTTCTGCTTAGGTTCTCAATTGACCGGATAAATGGACGCACATTAGAAAGTGCAATCTACTTCATGGCATCTACAAATTCAAATGCTAGTCTCTTGCCAGATGTCTTCACAGAAACACTCAGAAAAATGATTCACTAATCTCTGGACATTTTATGGACCGATCAAGCTGACACCTAAAATTAGCCATCATATGTTTCAGACCTAATGTAATCATGGCTTCTTTTTGAGAACCTAGTGCAAAATTTGGTTTAATGTTCAAATACATATACTTCCATTGTGCGATGATATTCAGTGAGTGCACTGGGCCTGACTTAACAGCTTGTGGGACCCAATTGTTAACATTTTGGGAATTTCATTGGCTAGTTTTTAATCTATTGATAGGTTGAACTTGACTGCAGTAAGATTATTTATCCCACATAATTTGGCGAACGGCCCGAATCAGAGCATATTTTTAAACCCAGAGTGCCAACTGTTAAACATCATACCTCTGCTATGATAGTTCAGGAGCAGTGACAGATGATCTTTGTGAAATATTTAAGATTTATTAAAGCTTTTAAAGATCTCATTTTTGTTCGGTCTGTGATTTTATAATATGCGGCCTACTCATTTATATTTCTTATGAACATATATATCATTATCATCACTATTATTGGAAAATTACAGAAAAAAATCATTTTGCCCTGGAGGCCTAAGTTAAATAAATATATTACCTTGGCAGATATGGATCACCATCAGTAGACGTCATGATGTGGGCTCATCGTGACAAGACGATTTAGTTTCCTTGCTCGCAAGCACATTTCTTCTTCCCAAAGTAGTTCAAATTAAAGTAAATCTTTAGTTACAACTTTGCGTGAATCAGGTCTTCACTAAGTTGAATTCTGCAAAAGGATTTGTTGTAAGCGCGAGTTTTGAGAATCATTATCAATGAATACTTTCCTACTATTTTGAATTCTAGAGTGAAATTATTTTAAAAATCAGCTGACAGTTTGATGTAACTTCACCCCAGATTAGAAAAACGGAAGAGACTCTATATTTAAATTCTGTCATTTCAACTAACTTACTGATCTTAAACAACTCTGCTTTTTGCAAAATAATAAGCTACACTATATTAATAGTCTCCAAGTGTGACCATATTTGAGAATAATTTAAAGTTTTTTATTTTAGGAGAAAATGAGGAAGATCAGAAAACCAAGCCCCTTACATTAGTTCTTCCCAGAGGCAGCCACTACTAAAGTTTTCTTGTAAATCCTCAGGAAATTAGATCCAAAACTGTGTGCACACATATGCACACATACATACATACATATGTGTGGAGAGACAGAGAGAGAGAGAGAGAGAGATAATAATTTAATAAACTTGATTCAGTTTTGCTCTATTTTTGTATGTCCAAACCAATTGTATCTACATCCCACTTTCCTAAAATATCTTAAATTAAATTTAAAGCACCATAATATTTCTTCTCCAAATATATCATTGTGTAGGTATAAAAAACAAGACTCACACAAATACAATCACCGACCCACTTCTTATTAAAACTGCTAAAAATTATACAAACAACAATCATTGAAAGCCTCTGGAAAAGGTCTCAAGACCAAACAGCTTATAAAGAATTATCCATTCAAGATCATTGAAAAAAGATGTGGAAAAACAATCAAGAACTTGTAGTATTTGAATGAAGGCTGCTTTTGCCTTATTCTACCAAGCTCAACAAAGCAGAGACTTTGTCACCCTGCACTGCTACAGCCAAGAACACAGGATTACTACTTCTTCCCCCATCTCCCAGACAGAATACTTTACTCTTGGAAGGATCATGACATTAGTGTTGCTTATCCAGTCCCTAGCTACCTGTTGCAGAGGCTAAGTCACAGGGGAACGCAGTTGAAAAGTGGGGAATACTTCAGTTGCCCATGTTGAGAAAATCGGGTCTGATGATCCTTGCCTTCTTGTCCTGGCTCCTGAGGAAGAGCTTTCATTTCAGGTGAGACAAGCCAAAGAACGCCTGACCTATCTCTCCTTCACCTGGGGAGTCACTCAGAGAGCCTCTTGCCATTGCCCCAGAACCAGAGCTTTTCAGAGATTTGGCTTGGAGGAGAAACTGGCATAACAGATAGCTCCTATGTTTTCCCCAAAATAACCGCTTTTATTTGCAACAAAAAGAGAGGAAGTTTAAGTTTAAAGACACTCTCAAATACAGTGCATGTTGTGGTGAAAGGCAAGTGAATGGAGACTCAAGGAGTTGACTCTTTAGACCAGCTGGAGACAACTGGAAATACACTAGCTGAGAGGAGCCTAGCTAGAGTCAAAACAAAAATCAAACACTGTCATCAGAAGCTATACCTGCAAAGGAGGAATTAGTCTGTGGAGCAATTTCTGCCACAAGACAGTGTTGAAAGCAGTTGAATGCAGGAGACACCCTTAGGAAAATCGGAATAGGCAACCAATTCCTGATCAAAAGCTCATCCTGTAAGAGATAAAATTGACAAGTGGGACCTCCTCAAACTGAAAGACTTCTGTAAAGCAAAATAAACCATCAAGAGAGCAGGGACACAGCCCACAGGGTGGGAAAAAATATTTGCCAGCTGCATATCTGACAAAGGCCTAACATCCAGGATCTACAAGGAACTCAAATGTGCCAAAAGGAAATAAAAACAAACAGCCCCATTACAAAGTGGCTAAAAGACATGAACAGACACTTCTCAAAAGAAGACATACAAGCAGCCAACAGACACATGAAAAAATGTTCAGCATGACTCATCATCAGAGAAATGAAAATAAAAACAAGAATGAGATACCACCTAACTCCAGTAAGAATGGCCATCATTAATAAAACCAAAAATAACAGATGCAGGTGAGGATGCAGAGAAAGGGAAATGCTTCTACACTGTTGGTGGGAATGCAAACTAGTTCAACCTCTATGGAAAATAGTGTGGTGATTCCTAAAAGAACTAGAAATTGAACTTCCATATGACCCAGCAATTCCCCTTCTGGGAATATACCTGGAGGAACTTAAATTGCTCTACAAAAAAAGATACCTGCACATTCGTGTTTATTGCAGCACTATTCACAACAGCAAAAACATGGAACCAACTGTGCTGCACATCAGAACTGGACTGGATAAAAAAAATGTGGTACACATGCATGATGGAATATTACGCAGTCATAAAGAAGAATAAAAGTATGGACTTTAGCCGGGCTTGGTGCCTCAGCCTGTAATCCCATGCCTTTGGGAGGCTGAGATGAGTGGATTGCCTGAGCCCGTGGGTTCGAGACCAGCCTGGGCAACTTGGCGAGGCCTCATCTCTACAATAAATCAAAAATTAGCCAGGCATGGTAGCGCACACCTGTAGTTCCAGCTACTTGGAAGGCTGAGGCGGAAGGATTGCCGGAGCCCAGCAGGTTGAGGGTGCGGTGGCTGGGAGCGGCCACTGCACTCCAGTCTGGGCGAGAGAGTAAGACTGCAACTCAAAAAAACCTCAAAACATACAAAACAACAACAAAATTATGGACTTTGCAGCAACTTGGATAGATCTAAAGCTTATAATACTCAGTGATTTATCACAGAAGCAAAGAACTGAACACCACATGTTCTCATTCATAAGTTGATCCTGAACATTTACCATCAAACTATAATAAAGCGATTGGCAATAGCGGGAGACTGCCAGGAGAGGGAGGGTGGGAACACATAGCATCATCAGTAAGGGTACCTAACCTCAATCCAGGTGAAGTGGGGACCAGTGGGAGGCCCAAACTCTACCTGTACAATGACCACGTGTACACCTAATGCTGAATTGTACCCCACGTCTTTAAAATAAAATAATAATAATAAAATAGCCGGGCTCGGTGGCTCAGCCTGTCATCCCGCGCCTTTGGGAGGCTGCAGTGAGTGGAATGCCCGAGCCCGCGGGTTCGAGACCCGCCTAGGCAGCGAGACCTCCTCTCTACAATAAGTCAAAAAATCAGCTGGTCGGGGGAGCGCACACCTGTCGCTCCGGCCACTCGGAAGGCGGAGGCGGAAGGATCGCCGGGGCCCGGCGGGGCG
>NW_007246537.1:224729-227586 GCF_000164805.1 Carlito syrichta
GACAGAGTGAGACTCCGACTCAAAAAAAAAAGGGAAAAAAAAAAAAATATATATATATATATATATGAATAATGAAAACTTGAACAAAAAAAGAAAGCAGTTGAACCATTAGCCAGCAATGTGTGAAGTTTGACAGTTGGGTGTTCTCAGGGAAATAGCGCAAGAAAGCTTCAGCAAAACCTTTCCCAGGGTGACTGTGGGTATACCTAAGCTGTGAATCCCTGAGGAGTAACATCCGGGTTTAACTCAGGGAGGGGAAATTCAGCCAGCCACTAAGCAAAAAAATAAAATAAAATAACTGTAAAAATCTCCCCCAGAGAAGTGTCGAGAGTGGCTACAATTTATTGTCTAAAAATTCTAATTTCCAACAAAAAATATGAGCCATGCAAAAGAAGGAAATTATGATGATACACTGGGGAAAAAAGTGCATGAAACAAAACTGAAGCTGAGAGGAGTGTGGCACAGAACTCGTGAATTCTCTGGCTCAACCCTCAAATGAGTTTTAGAATGGCTAGCACAGTTTTAAACAAAGTTTATTAGAAAAAAAGAAGAGGGAAAAGATAGAGATACATGCCCAAACTTGTACAGGTGAAAGAAACCTGCTCCTTTTGCTTTTTACAATAGGACTGACACACCTTCACGATAACAGATATGCTAGAGAAGGTGGAGTTCAGGTAGCAGTCCCTCAGGAGAGATTGACACCTCTCTGTCTTTAATGGGAGGAAGGTGCTGTCTTTCCAGAGAGACTTGCTAGACTCTCAATTCACAAATCCATGAGCTAAAAAGGTTCTTACTATCATTTTGATGGCTCTTGACTCCCCATCTGAAAACCACTTGATGGAATTTTCCTTTGGCGAGCTGAGGGCGTGGGCTGGACAGGGAGTCCACACTGAATGCACATCCCAGCCCTTAGGGCTGTCCGGCCTGCCAACACGATGTCTGGATGCTTTCTAAAACCTGCTTACGAGGAATTGATTTATGTATGTCTAACCTGGACTAGCTACTCTGCATCAGAACTGCTTGTAAGGGTGATGAGAAGTTGGATTTATTGGCAGAATCTCAAAATAGCCGTTATGAATATAATTACGGAACTGAAGAAAACCATGATCAAGGAAGTAAAAGAAATCATGTCGATAGTGCCTCAAATAGACAACATCAATAAAGAGATGGAGATCACAGAAAGAACAAAATGAATAATAACTGAAAGTATAAAACTGAAATTTTTTAACAAACTACTAGATGGCCACAACAATGGATTTGAACTACCAAAAAAAAAAAAAAGTCAATTGAAAAATATGGAAAATACATTAACAACGATTTCACAAACGAAAGAACTCAGGGAAAAAGAGAATGAAGAGAAACAGAGAACCTTAAAAATATATGAGACACCATTAAGGGCACTCATATATACCTAGCATAAATACCGGAAAGCGATAAGAGAAATAAATAAAATTATGTTTAAAAGGACAGTGACAGAAAACTTTCTGTTTATTAATAAATTGCCTACACATTTAAGAAGCTTAACTAATTCCAAGTAGGATAACCCCAGAAATCCATGAGTATAAATATTATAATAAAAATTGTGAATGCCAAATGAAACATTTTTCAAAGCAGCAAGGGAAAACAAAATGTCATGTTCAAGGGAACTCCAATAAGATTAAAAGCTAATCTCTTGTTAGAAGCAATGAAAGCCAGAATACAGTGGGAAAACATTTGAGGTCTCACAATTAAGTTCGCAAACTTGCCACCATGCACTTACATTGACAGCACTGTACAAACAACTCAGTAAAGTTTCATAACCTTGGTATATCACTGTCTTGCAGCTATGTTTGGGTCAATGTGTAGTGATGTCTTTCTGAGTGGCGTTCATTATTGTTGCATGTTTTTGTGTGCCATCATGAGAATGTCGGAGCTTGAATTACAACAAAAAATAAACGTTCAATTTCTTGTTAAACTTGGCATGAGTGGAAGTGAAATCAGGTAGACATTAGTCCAAGTTTATAGGAATAATGCCATGAAGAAAACAGCTGTGTATCTTATGCAAATTGGAACTGGCAGCCAATACCTGATCAAAACCCCAAGTGCCCATGCCATAAGAGGTAAGATAGACAAGTGGGACCCTTATAAATATGACAAGCTTCTGCAAAGTCAAAGAAACCATCAAGAGAGCAGGGAGACAGCTCACAGACTGGAAAAAAGTATTTGCCAACTCCATGTCTGATAAAGGCCTAACATCAAGGATCTGCAAGGAACCCAAATGTGCTGAAAAGCAAAAAACAAACAACCCCATTACAAAGTGGGCAAAAGATATGAACAGACACTTCTCAAAAGAAGACATATGAGCGGCCAACAGACACATGAAGAAATGTTCAACCTCACTAGTCATCAAGGAGATGCAAATTAAAACTACACTCAGATACCACCTAACTCCAATCACAATGGCCATCATCAATAACTCAAAAAATAACAGATGCTGGAGAGGATGTGTCAAAAAAGAAATATTTCTACACTCTTGGTGGGAGTGTAAACTAGTGCAACCTCTGTGGAAAGCAGTGTGGCGATTCCTAAAAGTTCTAAAAATGGACCTTCATGTAACCCCACCATCCCCCTATTTGGAATATACCCTGAAGAACTCAAATCACTGTATAAAAAAGATACCTGCACACGGATGTTTATTGCAGCATCGTTCACAATAGCAAGATCATGGAACCAACCGTGCTGTCCATCAAAAGAAGACTGGATTAAAAAAATGTGGTACATATACACAATGGAATATTACACAGTCATAAAAAAGAACAAAATCATGAGTTTTGCAGCAACCTGGATGGAATTAGAGTTTATAATACTGAGTGATCTG
>NW_007246537.1:227606-240131 GCF_000164805.1 Carlito syrichta
CACCTAACCAGGGGCAATAGACAGGCACCAAGAAAAACACTTCCCTAGCATTTGGGGTCTAAGGTTGCACCCAGGATCCACCAAGAAGGACTGAACACAAACTCCAAAACAACTATCAGTACCACCAATATATTCTGTTGTGGTATGTGACTTCACGTGCACAATCAGGTGCTTAAAGAAAACTAGATATTTCTTCCAAAAGACCCATGTGAAGTTCTAGAATGTGGTATTTCAATCCACTTCTTAATATGACTTTTTGCAACTGTGAGAATTTGCACTCTAAAAATAGATTAACGATAAGTATAGTGGCCAGTACTTACGGTGTTACATTTTATCTCGTGTATTCATTTTCACCAATCACTATTAAATTCCATCTCCCGGGCAAGGAAACCAGGATGGAGGAACATGTCAAGGTCAAATAGCTTCACACGTAGCCAGGTGAGATTCAAACCTGACTACAAAGCCCATGACAAAGTCACTCTATTAAGAACAGCGAATTTCGCAGCAACCTGGATGGAATTAGAGTTTATAACACTGAGTGACCTCTCACAGAAACAAAGTTCTGAGCATCACATGTTCTCACTCGTAAGAGGATCTTGAACAACTACTGTAATACTATAAGAAAAGGATTGACAGTGGTGGGAAACTATGGGGAGGGGACAGGGAGGGGAAGGGAGGGGGATTAATGGTAGTCAATATCTGTCTGGGGAAAGGGGGGCACACCTCATTAACAAGGGTACCTGCAGAGTGAATATTTGTATACCTAACCCTTAACTGTACCCCACAATTTTAAAATAAAAAATATGGTACATATACACAATGGAGTATTACACAGCCATGAAGAAGAACAAAATCATGAACTTCACAGCAGCCTAGATGGACTTGGAGTCTATAATACTGAATGATCTTTCACAGAAACAACAAACTGAATATCACATGTTCTCACTGATAAGTGGACTTTGAACAACTATCACAATGCTGTGGGAAAAGCATTGACAGTAGCAGGAAACTGTGGGGGCGTGGGGCGGGAGGTGAAATTGGCAGTAGTGGGAAACTGCCTGGGGCAGGGAGAGCATACCTCATCCGCAAGGGTAACTAAACGATGAAGATCTATATACCTAATCCTGCATTGTACCCCAGAGTTTTAAAATACAAATATTTTTAAAAAGAAAAAAAGAAAATGGCATGCACCAATGGATGAAATGTTTCTTCTGAGGGGAGAGAAAACATCACCCATGAAGAAAGACCAAGACAGCCAGTAACAAGCAGAACTGGCAAAAACATTGCAAAAATTTGTCAAATGCGTCAAAATCATCAGCTGACTGTGAGAAGGATAGCAGCCCAAATAAACATCAATAGAGAAACTGTTACGAAAATCTTAATTAAAAATCTTGGCTTGAGAAAAGCGTGTGAAGGAGCTCTTGCAACACAATGCACCAGCTTACACCGCTTTGGATGGGAGTTTTTAGTCAATAATCAAATCATCCTATTGAAATGCACTCCCTACTCACCTGAATCTGGCCCCCAATGACTTTGTTACATATCCGAAGACAAAGAAAACATTGAAAGGAAGACATTTTGATGACACTCAGGACATCAAGGGTAATGCAGCGACAGTCATTCCAGAAAGAGTTCCAAAATTGCTTTGACAGGTAGTCTAGGTGCTGGCATCAGTGCACAGCTTCCCAAGAGGAGTATTTCAAGAGTGACCATAGTAATATTTAGCAATGAAATATGTAGCACTTTTTCTAGGATGAGTTTATAAACTCAATTGTCAGACCTTGCATTTAAAGTTATCAGAGAATTTTTAAAAAGAAACTATCAATTTATATCCAGAAATCTCATCTTCAGAAAAGCTATCATTTAAGATGAAAACAAAATAAATACTTTTATAGATTTAAAAATAACTGAGAACTTTTTACTATAACATTTGACTTATAAGAGATCCTAAGAAAGTTCTCCAGGTTGAAAGCATGTGCCCTCAGGCAGTAATTTAAACAAAAACAAACAGCACTTGTAAAGGTAACTGTAATTATAGAACAAAATATAAATGCACGTTTTTTCCTTATTTAAAAAGCAACTTGAGTAAAATAATAAAGCAATATAAATGAAAACAATTATATATGTATAATTTGTTATTAGATCTATTGAGTATAAAAATACAGCTTATATGTGCCAATAAGGGCACAGAGGAGTTGAATGGGAACAGTGCTGTATTTTATTTAAGCAATGACTACAGATGATAATGTTATAATTTGGGCAATGTATCATTGGGTTAATAGCATAATATACATAATATGTATTACAATAATAACTCTGACAAAGATTCCTTCTTGACCAAACTCTAGTCAGACTTCTTTGAGTCAGGATGGTTCTCCATTTCTAAACCAAAAACTGCTTCTGAGAATTGTGTCTATCTATGTGTGACCTATGCTAAAATACCCTGCCTCAAAAAAAAAAAGTAAGATTGGATATGCTGCAACTATACGCTGTCCATAGGAGAATTACTTAGACTGATGGATGCAATAAATTGAAATCAAGCTTGAAAAAATATAGCATGCAAACAGCAAGCATAAGGAAGTTGAAATGGCTACATCAATGTCAGAAGAAGACTTTATAGCAGCAAAACATTATTAGAAATAAACAAAAACATTTTATCATCATGAAATTGGAAATCCATAAAGGAGATATGGCAATTATAAATTTTCATGTGACTAATAACAGGTTATCAAAATGGGTCAAACGATAATGACACAAAAGAAAGGAGGTATAGAAAAATACAGCAATAGTACATAGAGATTATACTCTTTCACTTTAAATAATAGGATGATTAGAATATCACAGAATAAATAGAAAAAATTGACTAACACTACATTCACTAGGACAGACATGTATAGACTACACAAAACAGCATAATATGCATCATTTTCAAAGTTATTGTCTGCTTGACCACATGAAAAACTTAATTTTAAAGGATAGAAATAGCACAAACTAACTTTTGATTTTCTCAATTTTTTGTTAATTATGACATTGCTTTTCTTTTCTTCTTTTCTGTCTTACTTTTTAAGATGCGGAGTACAATCCAGGGGTAGCTATGCCAATGTTCATGATGCCTGTACCCTTGTTGATGAGGTGTGCCCCCCTTAATCTCCATCATTTTCTGCTTTAGCACAAAATATGTGATTTGACTACAATGGAATGAAATGAGAAATCAAAAAAAAAATTGGGGACCAAAAAATGAGGAAATTAAGCAACATACCTAAACAGAACCAAAAGGACAAAGAATAAATGGAAAGGCGAATCAGAAAAAACTATCAAATAAATGAAAATTAAGATGTAGCTAAGTATGTATAATATTAAACCAATACTTTAAGACAGATTTATAGACATAAATATCAATAATAAAAAGGAAGATAGTCTGGAATTAATAACTGAGTTTTCTTTCTGAAAACACTGGAACAAAACAAAAGCAGACTAAACACGAAGCAAGCAAAAGCAGAAAATGATGAAGATTCAGGAGAGCACACTTCATCAACAAGGGTACATGCATAATGAACATTGGCATAGCTAACCCTAGATTGTACTCCTCATCTTAAAAAATAAAAAAGAAAAGAAAAAAAGAAAAGCAATGACATAACAAAAAATTGAGAAAATCAAAAGTTAGTTTATTAAAAAGATCATAAAGTGTATAAGCTTTTAATTACATTGACCAATATAATAAAGCCTCAAAGTACTAGAATCAGAAATGAAAAATAGTATATTACTTGAAAGGTGCAGACTTTCCTATAGAAATGCTGCCTCATGGGACCCAGGCACAGCGCGGGCAAGCCCCTACGAGGTTCAAGGTTCATAAATATACCCTTCTCCCTGCATAGCTCTCTCTCTCTCTCTCTTATTCCCTCTCTCTGTCCCCGTCACTCTCTCTCTCCTTTTCTCTTTCTCTCTCTCTCTCTCTCTTGCTTTTTCTCTCTGTCCCCACCACTCTCTCTCTCTCTCTCCCTCTTTACTCTTCCTCTTTCACTCTCTCTCCCCCTCTGCCCCCGCTCTCACTCTCTCTCTCCTCTCTTGCTTTTTCTCACACTCTCTCGCCCTCTCTCCTCCCCCTGCTTTCTCTCTCTGTTCCCGCCACTCTCTTACTCTCTTACTCTCTTTCTCTCTCGGTCTCTCTTTCTCTCTCTCTCTCTTGTCCTTCCTCGGTTACAGTCCCTTCATGTAACTGCCCCTTTAATAAATCTCTCGGTTCAGATCGGCATGGAGTCATTACTGGGTGCCCCCAAAACTTCTTTCATTACTGTTAGGCTTACAGAAATTAAAAACAATCATAAAGAATTACTATCAACAGTTGCCTACCAACAATTTTGACATCTTAGATAAAATGAGAAAGTCCCTAGAAAGAGAAAAAGTACTGAAATTGACTCAATAAAATATACATAAACTGAATAAGACCCATGTGAACAAACTAAATTGGTAATAACTTAGTAAGGAATATTTGTGAAAAACCTACAGCTAGCATCATTCTTAATGGAAAAAAAAAATCCTCAAACTTTCTTATGAAGATCAAGTATAAAAAAAGATGCCCCTTTCAACACTACTTTTCAACTTTGTACTGAGGGTTGTTGTGAATGCAATAAGAAATAAAAATAAAAGGTATGCAGAATAAGAAGTAAGAAAGAAAAATATTTTTGTTGACAGATGACTTGATTATGTAAAAATATCTTGAAAGATTGACTAAACAAACAAAAAACCTTCTGGAACTAAGAAATGTTGATTGCAAGCTTGCAGAATACAATATTAATACACAAAAGTCAATAACTTTCCTATGTACCATCACTGAGTAAATGAAATTTGAAATTTAAAACACAATGTAATTTATGCTGGTACCCACAAAGTTAAATACTTACGTATAAATATAATAACATAGGTACAAGACCTAAATTCTTTATTTAAATTAAAAAATTACAAAGCTGATAAAAAATTAAAGAACTAAATAAATGAAGAGATATTCTATATTCATGGATGGGAGTATTTAAGGTTGACACGAAAACAGTTCTCCCTGACTTGGTCTATAGATTCAAGGCAATTCCAATAAAAATTTTAGCAAGGTATTTTCTGGATATTAACAAAATTATATCAAAGTTTATATGAAGAGGCAAAAGATCCAGAATAGCAAGTAGTTGAAGGAAAACAAATATGAGAGACAGATACTACTCCTCATCAAGACTTACTAGAAACCTACAATAGTCAAAACACTGTGGTATTGATGAAAGGGATAGACAAACATAACAAAGGAAGACAATAAAGACCTCAGAAGTATGTCCACATAATAGTCAATTGATCTTTGACAAAAGAGCAAAGACAACACAATAAAGACAATCGTTTCAGCAAACTCTTAGAAGATAATGTAGGCAAAAACCTGCATGACCCTGGGCTCATTGATAACTTTTTAGATACAATATCAAAGGAAAAATCCATGCAAGAAATAATTAATAGAATATATTTTATTAAAATTAAAAACTTCTCTTCCAAAAAAATTCAAGAGAATGAGAAGACAAGCCACAGACAGGGAGAAAATATTTGCAAAAGGCACTTCTGAGAAAGGTCTGCTATCTAATAGTATAAATAGCTCTCAAAACTTAACAAGGAAACAGCCAACCAGTTTAAAAAAATACGTCAAAGCCTTCCTAGAAGCCTTACCAAATAAGATATACAGATGGCAAATAGGCATATAAAAATATATTCTACATCATATGTCGCCAGAGAAACACAAAGTGACATAGCAATAAACTGCTATCACACATTTGAATGGACAAAATTCAGAACAATGACATTATTAAAAGCTGGTAACGATATGGAGAAACAAAATTTCATTTGTTGTTGGTGGGAATGCATAATGGTACACCCACTTTGGAAAACAGCTTTGTCATTATGTACAAAACTAAACACACTCTTACCATACAATTGATTAATTGCACTTTTTGGCATTATCCTAAAAGAATTGAAAACTTATGTTCGCACAAAACCTGTACTTGAATGCTTATAGCAGATTTATTTCATAATTGCCAAAACTTGGAAGCAGCCAAAAGGTTCTTCAGTAGGTGAATGGATAAATTAAATGTAGTACATATGTTAAATAGAATACTATTTAACACTAAAAAAGAAATGAGCTCTCAAGTCATGAAAAGACATGGAGGTATCTACAGTGCATATAACTAAGTGGGAGAAGTCAGTCTAAAAAGTGTACATACCATAGATTCCAACTGCATGACATTCTAGAAAAGACAAAACTATGGACAGAGTAAAAAGATTAGCAATCCTCTCATCTCGGCTTCCCAAAGTGTGGGGACTACACACACACACAAAATTAATGGTTGTTGGGATTGGAAGGAAGAATAATGGGCAGAGTACAGAAGATTTTTGGGACAGCAAACCTTCTCTGTATCATACTAAAATGGTGGATTTATGTCATTATACATTTATCCAAAACCATAGAATGTACAATACCAAGAGTGAACTTTAGGTAAATTGTGGACTTGGGTGATGATGTTTCGTCAATGTATGTTTATCAATTGCAACAAATGCACCCTTTATGAGGGATGATGACAACAAGGGGGGCTATGTGTATATATGTGGAAGAAGAATTATATGGGAAATATCTGTACCTGTCTCTAAATTTTGCTGTGAAGTTAAAATGTATTAAAAATATAATCTTAAAAACTAGGACAGAAAAATACATCCAAAAACACACACAAAAATCTACCCTCCAAAAAAGTCCAGTCTTGCATAACATCAATACTAAATTCTATCAGATATTTAGAAAAAACTAATTTTTTACAGCTTTTCTTAAAAGCAGAAGAGAGGAAACATTTTGTAATTATTTGGTGGATCAGTATTTTTCTGACACTAAAGCTAATCAAATACATCACAAAAAATAAAATTACAGTTTAGTATATTTATTATTATGGACCCTCAATACTAGGAAATGTAATTCAGTAGTAAATAAAAAGAATCATACACCTTTATCAAATGATACTTATCCTAAGAATGCAATTACACTAATTGATGGATGTCAATTAGTGTAATACACCATATTAATTTACAAATCAGTTTAATAAATGCATAAAAGCAATTGACAAAATCCAAACTACTTCCACGATGAAAAGTATACTCAACACACCAGGAATAGAAGAAACATCTTCAACATGATAAAAGGCATCCATGAAAAACCCATAACCAGCATCAGATATTATAGCAAAAGACCAAATGCTTTCTCCCTAAAACCAGGAGCAAGGCAAAAGTGTGAGCTTTCACTCATGTTATTAAACATTATGCTAGAGGTATTATCTGGGCAATTAAGCAATCAAAAAAATAAATAAATAAAAATAAAACAGATTGCAAAGAGGAATAAAATTATCTGTCCTTGTAGATGGCATGACTGCATATATAGAAAAACCATAAGGAATCTACTATAATACTAGAAGAGCTAATAAACTAGTTAAATAAGATTGTAGAATACAGGATTAATATACAAAAATTAGTTTTATTTCTGCACAAAAGCAATAAATAACCCAATATGAAATTCAGGAAGCAATTACATTTACCACAGAATAAAAAGAACAAAATATTTAAAAATGAATCTAATAAAAGAAGTGCCAAATATATTTTGAAACTACCAATCCTTGTAAAAATATCTACATGACTGAAAAACATGCTATGATCATGAGAAGACTTAGCATTAACAAGATGGCAAGAATGCCAGCTAATATTATGTTAAAATTGACAAATTGATTTCACAAATAGCATGGGATTAGAAAGGGCTAAGAATAACCAAAACAATCTTGAAGAAGAAGACCAAATAAGGAGGATTTGCACCTTTTTTCAAAAGCTAGTAAAAAACATTGGCAATCATGACACAATGGTGTAAGGATAAACATGAATCAATGGAATAGAATTGAAAGTCCAGAAATAAGCCCATACATCTATAGCCAACTGATTTATGACAAGATTATATAAGTGAAAAAAAGTTATCTTATCAAAAAATGATTCTGGAACAGCTAGATAGTAAAATAGTGAAAACTGGAAAAATTATCTTATACTATATGCAAAAATTAATCTAAGATAAATATCAGAACGTATGAGCTAAAACTGTAAAACTTTTAAAGAAAGCATATGGGTAAGTATTATGATGTTCAGTTTGGCAAATAATTGTTAGATATGACACCAAACGTGTAAGAAAAACATAGAAACACTGTGTATCATCAAACTTTAAAAACTTTGTGCTTTAAAGAACCTCATCAAGAAAAGTGAATAAATAACTCACAAAATCAGATAAAATAAATATCTGATAAGGGACTTATATCCAGAAAAACATAATTCTTAAAAGTCAAAAATAAAGAGACAACCCAATTTACAATGGGCAAAGGATGTGAATACAGAGTTCTCAAGGACTGCTATGTAAATGACCATTGAACACAACAAGTGATGTTTGACATGGTCAGTTATCAGGGAACTGCAAATCAAAACCCCAGTGAGGTATTTTCTTCTCCCTAGTGTGAATAGAATTAAAGAGTCAAATGTTAGGGAGGATGTGGAGAGATTAGAATCCTCACACACTTCTAGTGGGAGTGTAAAATGGTGTGGTGGCACTGGTTTGAAAAACAGTCTGGCAGTTTCTTAAATGATTAATCAATCAGCAATTCTACTCTTAAATATATATCTAAGAGAAATGAAAATATATCCACACAAAAACTTTTACACAAATATTTATAGTAGCATTATTCATAATAACCAAAGAGGAAAGTCATCCAAATGTTCACCAACTGATGACTGGATCAACATGGTATATTCATAGACTGGGATGTTACTTGACTATAAAAATAAACATTGATATATGCTACAACGTGGATTAACCTTGAAAAAAAATAGAGAGAAAAAACTTCTAGGGAATATGATTATGGAGGCTGGCAAATCCAAAATCTGTAAGTAGGTAAGCAGGTAGTAGTCTCAGGGTAGAATTAATGTTGCAACTTAAGTCCAAAATCAGTCTACTAGCAGAATTTCCTCTTCTTCATTAAAAGAGGTCAGTCTTTCTTTTAAGACCATCAACTCATTGGATGAGGTCCACCTACCACGTTATAAAGGATTATCTTCTTCACTCAAAGTCTGTTGCTGTAAACATAAATCTTACCTTTCTAAATTTCTTTCACAGTAACGGTCATGTTTGAACAAGTACCTGGTTGCCATGGGCTAGTCGGATTGATGTAAAATTACACACACCTTCTATTAAATGTGAAAATAAGATGGTGAGAATGAGAAGTAAGAAATAAGGGGAAAATGAGATATAATGGAGATAGAATACAGAAGAATCAACTTAAAGTCAGATCTACATTAGCCTCCATTGTCCTGGGAGATCAGGAGCAGAACAGGAAACAGTAAGAGGATGATTATCCCCAAGAGGCTAGGAATTTGGATTTTCATGACTACAGAACAGAAAATGATGCTCAAAGCCTGTCCTAGCAAAGAATCAAAACAGAATACCTCACATTAAGCTGTGGCCTGGTAAGGACTAGACGATAAGAGTAGAGCTTATGAGAAAAATGTCTACCCAGCGGCACAGGACCACAAAGAAAGGGGGCTTATTAGTTTCACTCTGTTGTCAAAGTAAAAAACACGTTATTTCTGAGATTCTGTAAGTCTTGTGTGGGCTGGAATTCAAATATCATCTGTGCATGAAACTCAGAAATATCACAAGTTAGTAAATGAACAAAAAGTTGCTTCCTTCCAGTGATACCTCTGAAAGATGCAAAACAAAACGAAAACTAACCTCAATCTAATTAACAAAAGATGAATGTGAGTAAAGCTTGGTGACAAAGAACAGAGATCCCGGAAACAAAACATATGAAGAAATAATCCACCATGAAAGACAGTCAGCAGACACAACAAAAAGCTAGATCACAGCCCCATGAGCTTTGCAAATAACAGATCCATTTAAGGATGAATTGAGATTCAGTTAAATACATTAAAATAATAAAAACAAAAAAGAACCCGATGCTAAATTTTTTATAGAGATTTTCTAAAAAGGAAAGTAATTATATATAATTATTATTAATATATATGATATATATCATTATAATAATAGAAATGCAAACAGATAAATATATCTATTTACTGTAAAAATTAAAAGATTCAGTACACACAATTTTCATAGAATACTTGGCACATAGTACTTGTTAGGAATTACTAGGATATTTTGTCATCAGAAGAATGACAGTCTGTGAATAGACGTTGCAGTTGTAACAGTAAAATTTAGAATACAATGGAGTATATCTTCCAATGGATAAAACACCTATTAATATGTAGAAAATTTATCCAGCTAAACAAATGAGATAAAAGCAATGAGGAGCAAAGGCATAATTAACATGCAATCTCAACAAACTGAGACACTGACATCCCTTATCCACCTTCTGTAATTTGTAGTTCGTTTCCTATGTCTGGAGAACTCTTTTTTGGGGGGGTTGACTGTCAACTTTCCATCTTTTGGTGGTCATTCTCCACCCAATTCATTCATTTTAATGAGACATCACACAAATCTAGCCACCGCTCATGCTAATCATTCTGGTTGGTAGGCAGATTAGTAAAATTCCTCAAGGCTGGCCTTTGTCACTAAGACCTGCTGTGAATCGTCTGTCTACACAGGAATTGTTCCGCCTGAGGTAGAGTGTTACCTAGGCCGAATTGAGCACCCTGGTGAGTTGTGGAGGGGAGATCATTTTTTCCCCTGACTATTAGGTAAAGGGAAGTACAAAGCCAATAACGAGTCATTTTACTCTAGGAAAAATTTACCACAGGAGATTTTTTTCTCACACAAAATTATTCTTTATTTTTCAGCCTTTTTTACTCAAAATAAATCCTTTCTCATCTCTAGAAGACAAATTGCACACATTAGTTACAATATTAACTCAATTTAGAATTTGAAATTTTGTTTTTAGAAATTTTCTTAAATACAAAAGATGTAAAACACTTGCTCACAATAACCCAAAGAAAGCTAAACATTTCATATTTGATAATGCTTCTCATATAATTTTAACATACCAAATAAGTCTAATGTCTTTCTTAGATTCCCAGGGGAACTGATACTGAAAAATTTAGTTTGTAACTCTAATTTTCGGTGAATTCACAATCCATGAATACACATTTTTATGATTTCCAGAAACATAGGTTTACAGTTCATTTACAAACTCTTATCCTGCCTATCTCTACCCAATCTGTTTATTTTGATGAGACATCAGACAAATCTAGCCATCACTCATGCTAATTTTTTAACCAGTTTTGTATTATTAAACCTTAAATACATGCATAATAACTGATCATTCAGAAAATACAGCCATTCAAAACCAACAATTTAGACTAGTCCTAGTCACACAAGGATTACTGTGTCATATGAACTTGAAAATAACTTGGGCTTTTTAGCACAGACAGCAAAAATCTGACTGACCAATAGAACCAGGCAAACATGTCTAAAATAAATTTTGAAGATGTTTCTATATTATTGTACCATAAGTTAAAAACTATATTTACCAAAAATCATGTGAAATTGCTTATTTGTTGATTTATGCATACTCCTTTATTTAGAAGTCAATTTGATACCATAGACAAACACAAAGATCCTATGATCTTTATTTTAAAACTGTAAACATAAAAGTGGCAAAACTCACCAGTCCAAAAGGATAGCCAGATTCAGATTTTTCCCTTGCCAATGGAACAAGTAAAAGTTCATTTGTCCCACACTGCCCATGCCCTTAGCAAGTCCCAGAAGAAACAGGGTAACAATCCACATCTCAAAGTACAGAGAGAGCAAGAGAGAGAGGAACCAAGACCAAACCCCTTAAAGAAAGAGTTTGAGTATGCTAGAGAAAGACCAAAAATGGATAACAAAGCAACATAAAATCACAGGAATTAACCATAGGGTTTTACAAAGAGACCAGTTTTATTTAGATTAGTAGCTTTCAGTTTAGTCTGTTTCTTCAGCTGTACTACTGAGCTCAGAGTGGATTCCATCAAGGAACAAGGGCGACAAAGTGCTTGGATGTTTTAGGGTTTAACAATTTTAATATGCACAAGAAGTCACTTGCAGCAGCAACTATTTGCTGTGCCAAAAATATAGACATATAGACAAATGACAACTAAAATCAAACCAAGCTGAGTATCTCAGCAGTTACAACTTTCTAGTATTACCCTTGTTCTTTAAGCACTCTATCCCAAAGCCAGGATTCTAACTTATTTCAAGACTTTAACCCAACTAAGATCCTCCTAGGTTGGAATTCTAATCCACGATCCAAGAAAGGGATACGATTCTAACCCACAATCCTAGGCTAAAATTGGTGGCACTCTAACCCACAATCGTCATGAGATCAAGGACAAATTACAGTAAAAGGGCATATTCATGAAATATTGCACCCAAAGATGCCTGACACAAACAAACAGATCCAGGGGATTTTGTATTTATGTTCTTTTCTTTTTTTTTTTTTT